>NW_025961413.1:418011-589812 GCF_023159225.1 Perognathus longimembris pacificus
AAAGGTGAGGGTGAGAAAGTTAGCAGATATTAAATAAATGTCTAATTTAGTTCCATTTCACTTGAGAGAAAAGAATGATAGGAAGATACTAGATTTATGAGCCTATTGAATTTTTTGATACCCAAAAAGATAGAGTTCAAAATAATTGGATATTTATAGTCCCATGTGTAGAAAAGAGGATAGAAAAGTTAGAGAAAAAAAACCCAAAGTGATTCTTTTTTAAAACAAGAAATAGGAAATGATTTTAAAGTGTGGAGATATGATGACCAGTGTGCTGGTAGCTCACACCTCTAATCCCAGTAACTCAAGAAATGTTTATGTCCAGTTCATCAGCCAAAAGCAGACAGTGAATGTGTGGTTCCATTGCCAGAGTGCTAGCCTTGAGAGGAAAAAGTCAAGTTAATGCATGAGGCCCTGAGTTCATTGAGCTCTACTGGCTAGTTTGCATATGCACAAACACCCACTTGTGCAAGATATTATGTTGAATGAAGTCAAGATCAGAAAGAAAGAAGACATGTGTTCTCTCATATATGAGAATTAGATCTAAAATATGTCCATGAATTATGAAATAAGCATGAAATACATAGAAAGCCTTTTGTGTGTATGAGGGACAAGGTAACAAACTGTACAAGAAATGTATCCAGTGCCTAATGTATGAAACTGTAACCTTCCTGTACATCAGTTTGATAATAAAAATTTGAAAAAAAACCAAAACAAACAAAAAGCCTTTTGTGTATGTGCATGATCTATCTGGCTAGTTTATGCTGCATATAAGGATTGAAGTCCATGATGTATTGTCTGACAGTATTAACTGACAGTATAACAATAAGTGAACAATAGAAAGCTGAAGCCTATCCAGTCTGAGGGTGATAGATATTAAAGGTATCTGAAAAAGAGCAGAGGAATGGGGAATAGAAGTAGATGGGTGGGAAAATACAAGATAATAATCAATGTGCCTATGTTAAAGCGGACTTAGGAAAGTTGGAATGAATGTGGTTGCTAGAGATAGGAGTTATGGATAGAAATAATGAGAGATCAAAGGCATTGTATGAGTACATTTCACAACTATTGAAAACAACTAAAACGTTTAAATGAGAAAATAACTTTCCATCTTATTTTACTGGTTACTTAATATACTTCACAATAGTGATTGTGATAGATGTTAATATTCTTATTCATGGGCTGTCCAATTTTGATTTTTTCAGCTTACCTTTGGGCCTCTTAATCAAAGCCTGAGTGACCATTACAAGTTCCCTGCTCTGTATCAGATGGCTGAGGAGGCCACATGAATAGCTAATGCCATGATCTCCTTACTGATTCACTGTAACTGGAAATGGGTGGGTCTGTTTACCATAGAAGATGAGATAGGTTTGTGGATTCTTTTTTTTTTTTTTTTTGGTCAGTCCTGTGGCTTGGACTCAGGGCCTGAGTGCTGTCCCTGGCTTCTTTTTTTTTGCTCAAGGCTAGCATTCTGCTACTTGAGCCACAGCGCCACTTCTGGCCATTTTCTCTATATGTGGTGATCGGGAATTGAACCCAGGTCTTCATGTATACAAGGCAAGCACTCTTGCCACTTGGCCATATCCCCAGCCCATGTTTGTGGATTCTTCCTGCAATGAAAAAAGGAATGGCCAAGAACAGAGTTTGTATAGCCTTTGAGCTAGCTACTCCAACTCATGATGTATCATACTCAAAGCCACATCCCTTTATAACAAGATTAATAAATCCTCAGCATATATCCCCATTATATACGTTGATGATGAATCCCTACGAGATTTAATGAGATGTGTTGAGCAACTATTAATAAAAGGCAAAGTTTGTATCCTGAACTCACAAAGGGATTTTACCATCAGAAAGAGATATTTCATTCTAAGCTCATCCCATGTACCTCTCAGTTTCTCACAACATCACCCAGATGTTTCTGGATTCACAGATTTTGTAAAGGCAGTTAACCCTTCCATATACCCAGAAGACTTTTTCCTTGCTCGGTTGTGGTTTCTGTCTTTTAATTGCTCAAATTCTGAGTCTGACTGTGTAACATGGGCGAACTGTCCTCATGAGGCCTCCTTGGATTGGTTGCCTGGGCACATTTTTGAAATGATTAGGTCTGGAGACAGTCACAATGTGTACAACGCTGTGTATCCTGTGGCCCATGCTCTTCATGAAATGCTTCTTTATCAATCAGAAGTACAAACAAGGGCTGGGGATATAGCCTAGTGGCAAGAGTGCCTGCCTCGGATACACGAGGCCCTAGGTTCGATTCCCCAGCACCACATATACAGAAAACGGCCAGAAGCGGCGCTGTGGCTCAAGTGGCAGAGTGCTAGCCTTGAGCGGGAAGAAGCCAGGGACAGTGCTCAGTCCCTGAGTCCAAGGCCCAGGACTGGCAAAAAAAAAACCCAAAAAACAAAAAACAGAAGTACAAACAATGTGAAACAGAAAATGGAGAGTGCACAACCCGGCACAGGTAAGGCCTTCTGTTTCTGATGGCACACACCGTCAGAACAGTCAATTTTTACAGCACATTTTTACCACATGAAATTAATTATTTTAGTTATGTTGCCCCAAATTAAATTAATTATATTTCTGTAAATGTCTGTGGGTTTTTCTAGATATGTGTTCCTGTGCTCTTAAGGAAAACAGGCCAGTAACAAGCAATAAATTAATTCCATATTTATATACATACTTCTACTGACTAGTAACCTGAACATACGTGCAGATAATGTTTTGATAAGTTATTAACACCTTTTCCTTGGAATTTCTAAGCATGACTTGCTGAACAAAAGTATGTTTATTTTTAATAAGTGACCTAGTTTAATTATCCTTTAGATATTAAAACTTGAACAAGCTCAAACTATAACTCTAGACACTAATAGGATTCATTGTTGGGCTGGGAATATGGCCTAGTGGCAAGAGTGCTTGCCTCCTACACATGAAGCTCTCAGTTCGATTCCCCACCACCACATATATGGAAAATGGCCAGAAGGGGTGCTGTGGCTCAGGTGGCAGAGTGCTAGCCTTGAGCTGGAAGAAGCCAGGGACAGTGCTCAGGCCCTGAGTCCAAGGCCCAGGACTGGCAAAAAAAAAAAAAAAAATGAATTCATTGTTGTGGAAAACTCTAACTAGACATCTGAGAATTCCTTAATTTATGATTATTAAAATGAAACAGGATTCTCTTGAAAAGAGGATTTCTAGCACTTTGCTGAGTGACCAGCATTCAGGAAAATTATTTTTATTCCTGCAAAGATTTTCTTCTGTACTGGTTCATCACGTGTCTATGCTTTTTTGAATTCTGAATCAGAGCTTAAAGACACTCCGGAGCTTTTCTTAATTCTTAATTCTGATTTTCTTAATTTCTGTCTAACCACTGGGATGTACTTCACCATAAGATGATGTGTCTGCACCCTTTTCTGAAGAACACCCAATTTCAGAATCCTGCTGGAGATCAGGTGATTTTAGATGACAAAAGAAAATTGGAGGCAGGGTATGATGTTGTGAATATTTGGAATTTTTCAGAAGGTCTTGATCTTCAGGTGAAAATAGGAAAGTTTTCTCCATTTGCTCTACATGATCATCAACTGTCTTTATCTGAAGATATGGTAGAGTGGGCCATCGCAAATAAAGAGGTGGGTTGGATTTAATTCTAATGATTTTAAGAACAAATACGTAAGTAAAATTCACACTTAAAATGTATACCTGATTGAATGCCAGCAACTGTCTTCTGTAACACTAGCTACTCAGTTCTGAATATCCTGATTTGAAGTCAGGCCAAGCACGAACACCTGTAAGAATGTTATCTTCATTTAACCACTGCCAAAGATATCCTGGGTGCTGGTTAATGCGCCTAGTCCTATCTACTTGGGAGATTGACATCCTCAGTTCTCAGATTAAAGCTCATTTTAGAGCTCCGCCAGGCAAGAAATATGTGAGACTCTATGTCATTAAACTAACAAAAACTAAAAGCTGGAGCTGTGGATCAAGTGGCCCTTTACTCATCTTGAATAAAACAACTCAAAGACATTGCTTAGACACTGAGTCCAAGCTCCAGGATTAGCATCACCCAAGAAAAATTCAGTTTGTTTAAAAATGTTAATTTTGAACATTGTCATAAAATACAAATTGCACGTTTCTTAGCAGATTCTAACACCGATAAAGTATCTAAGGAATTGCTTCATGTGTTTAAAGTTTTATTTGGTTCTGTTCGCTGTTCCTTCATTGAATGATTTGTTGAGCTGTTACTTAGGTATCTTTCATGAGAGTAATCATTGAATGAGGTAGCATATAACCCTTTTATGAATCTAAGTTGTTCAAATAACAGAACTTTTGCAATGTTAGGAAAAGTGTAAACAGTTTCTGACACATGTCTGATTTTCCTCAGCCTGTTCATTCTGTCTGCTGTGAGAGCAGTGGTCTTGATTTCAGGAAATCTCCTCAGGACGGAAAGGCTTCCTGCTGCTTTGATTGCACTCCTTGCACAGAGAATGAGATGGCCAATGGGACAGGTAAGTTCACAGTGGAGGGAGAAATACTTGTTCACTCCTAGTGCCCCACAAACCATGCAAAGCACTACAAAAGTTGTGTCTTGGGGTTGCAGTCAAAGTCCTCTTTCATTCACTTAGTAGTAATTTAATTGCAACAATGGATGCTGCTTCTTTAAAAAAATACTAAAACTAATCATGTGCTCTGAATTGTGTATAGGATTAACTTTTTCTAGTATATTGTATGCATATTTATTTAACTACTCAGTAACGTTAGCAAATTTTCTATCATATGAGGTACAAAATCCTTTAAAGAATGTGGTGTACAATTTTCTCAAAATTGCTATTACATTATAAAGATAACACAAATCTTTATTTCCTAGTCCTCAGAACTGTTCTTAAAACAGAACAAGTTTTCTGGTTTGGCACAAGTGTTGTGCATGGCATGACTCTGTAACTTCAAAGAATGATTATATTCTCTGTTCCCTTGTGCTTTACAGGTGAGTAGGAGAAGCAAATATCACAATTACAAGGAAGGACCACAGTGCTTCTAGTTACATTACACAGAGGCACAGAAAAATGCAAGATCCTCTAGTCATTTTAAATAAGGACATAGAGTTGTAAGCAAGAATCTGAGAATTATAATGGAAGCACAAAGAGATGTATAAATTCATTGTTAGGACACAAGGAATGCCAAGAAACAACATGAATGGTATTCACTGCATGTAACTAGTTTCAACTAGACTTCTGGAAACAAGTGTAGGAACATGATGAAGTTACAAAAAAAATAATGCTAAACATGTATGGTAATACTTGGTCAAATGAAGATTATGCTAGTCATTATTGATGTATAAGAATTTTTTCTAGGGAGGGATTTCCCAATTTCCTTTTAAGTAGTGAAAAGGGAATAACGGTAACTTGTCTTCCTCACCAGATATGGAACAGTGTGTAAACTGTCCAGATCACCAGTATGCCAACGCAGAGAGACAAGTGTCTCCTAAGACTTGTAAGTGTCCTGGCTGATGGAGAGCCCTTTGGGATGGCCTATCCCTGTATGGCTCGTGGTTTATCGACACTCACAGCAATTGTTATTGGAGTCTTTGTGAAACATCACAACACTCCCATTGTCAAGTGTAATAATCAGGCTCTCAGCTACATCCTGCTCATCTCCCTCATCTTCTGTTTTCTCTGTTCCTTGTTCTTTATTGGCCGTCCCAACACAGTCACCTTCATTCTAAAGCAAACCACATTTGGAGTTGCATTTACTGTAGCTGTTTCTGCTGTCTTGGCCAAAATTTTAACTGTTGTTCGAGCCTTCAAGGTCACTTCTCCATGGAGAAGGATGAGGTGGGTGCTGGTATCAGGGGCTCCTAATTTCATCATTCCCACATGCATTCTAATCCAGGTGACTTTCTGTGGACTCTGGCTGGGAACCTCTCCTTCCTTCATTGACACAGTCACATAATCTGAACATGGCCACCTCATCATCCTGTGTAACAAGGGCTCCCCCACTGCTTTCAACTCTGTCTTGGGTATCTGGGCTCCCTGGCCCTGGCCAGCTTCATGGCATTCATGGCTAGGAACCTGCCTGACAACTTCAATGAAGCCAAGTTCCTGACCTTCAGCATTCTGGTGTTCTGCAGTGTGTTGCTCACCTTCTTACCTGTCTACCACAGTGCCAAGGGCAAAGTCATGGCTGTGGAGGTCTTCTCCTTCTTGGCCTCCAGTATAGGGCTCGTGGGCTGCATTTTTGCCCCCAAGGGCTACATCATCTTGTTAAGGACAGACAGAAATTATCTGCATGGCTTCAGGGATAAAAGACATTGAAGTCAAAATAAGCATTGTTGGGCTGGGGATGTAGCCTAGTGGCAAGAGTGCCTGCCTCGGATACACGAGGCCCTAGGTTCGATTCCCCAGCACCACATATACAGAAAACGGCCAGAAGCGGCGCTGTGGCTCAAGTGGCAGAGTGCTAGCCTTGAGCGGGAAGAAGCCAGGGACAGTGCTCAGGCCCTGAGTCCAAGGCCCAGGACTGGCCAAAAAAAAAAAAAAACAACAAAAAACAAAAAAAAAAAAGCATTGTTAAGAATAAACTCATATATTTTATTACTATATACAATTTTTGAACTAAATCTATAGTAATTTTCCAGTCTTATGTTTGTTTATATTATGGAAAAGTTAGTTCAATTAATAAGGGTGTATTGCTTACATTTTTTCTTATGTATTTTCCATTCCGTCTATTTAATATGTATTTAATCTTTATTCCAATTTTTGGTGTCTTTTGAGCGAAGTCCAAGGTGAACTGGTAAATTCTCTTCTTCTGCTACATCTATCCCAGAAGAATGTTCAGGCACCCAGATGGGGAGCAGCAGGATATTAACAAGATAGCCTCAAGAAAACACAGAGTGGGACGAGGAAGCCCTTCAACTCAGAGGATAAAATCTTGGGTGTTGATTCTTGAGAGTAGTTACACTGTGACTAAAATGAGGGGAAAAGGCAAAAGAACAGCAGAGAGAAAAGGAGACAGGGGAGGGGAATGAAAAAGTGGAGAGGGTGGAGTAGGAGAGAGGGACAGACAGAGATGTCAGAGACAGAGGGAAATGGGATTCAATGTATTGTTACTCTGTGTATGCACAGAAGGCAGATTGCTGACAATAAATGTTTAGGAATTTTGTTTTTATTACCCAGATGTTGTTTCTTTCATTTTCTTTTTTAACATTGTTTTATTATTATTATTTAACGGTGATGTTCAGAGGAATTACAATTACAAACGTCATAGAAGTATTACATTTCTTCTTGGACAATATCACCCCTTGCGTCTCTCTGTCCCAGTTTTTCCTTCCCATCCCCACCCACAATTTTTATCCTTCCTTTTCAACACAGTGTCCAGAGAGTACCAACGCTTCATTTGTTTACCCTCCATTTGGTCCCTCCATTTCTGTGCCCCCACTCACACACCTAAAGAAAATAAATGAGCAAACAAGACCAAAGGGAATGAAAACAAAACTAACAACCATGAAAAACAAAACGTTGTTTCCCTTTACTTGAATTTATTACAGTAAATAGCATTTTATATGATAGGATGCACATAGGTATTGTGCCTTTGTCTTCCTCTCCTATGAATATCTTCCATTGGTCTCACTCTGTTGGAATGCCTAGAGACAAAGTGTATAGGGCTCATCCTTTAATGTTTTCGTGTCAATCTTGCAGCTTTAACTCAGCGCCTGTTTACTGTCCCTGAGCTTTTTTTTAAATTTGCTCATGGCTAATACTCTACTACTTGAGCCACACATCCACTTCAGACTTCTTGGTGATTGACTGGAGATAAGAGTCTCACAGACTATTATGACCATTGTGGCTTTGAACCAAAATAATCAGATCTCAGTCTCCTGAGAGAAGATAGGATTAGAGGCATGAGTCACTGGGTGCCTGGCTATTTCTTCCTGTTTTTATCCACGTCCCAGAAGATTTTGTGCTTCCTCAAAGTGCTGCTAAATATGATAGATCAGCCATACCTTTTAATTTAGTTCCAGTAGAATATCACACTCTTTTTGCTAGGTGACACAGAGCTTTCCAAAGTCTGCATTTTCAATAGCACAGCTTTTATATTGTTAAAATTTAAGTCTCAGTGAGCTGACTGTATTGTATGAGTTTAAGCAAAGCTTTTCAAACTTTGTATACATACAATATTTCTTTAATCAATAAATAGAATATTCTTGTTTTATTTTTATTTCCTAAGCAATTAATCACTCAGAGATGGGGGAGTTTTATATAGATTTTATTCAACTTTTGGGGGGAATTTTGTTTTTAATTATTTCAACCTTAATTTCATTTATGTTGGTGCATTGGAATATATTAAGGAAATGCAGAGATTTTGTTGAAATTGTTTTGTGAATATTGCTCTAGTGGAGACTTTACACAGTATCCCAAATCTCATGTACACATATTACCATGTCCTTGTGTAAAATGAAAAATATTATTTGTTCAATGTAAAAGCACAAAATATAATTCCATTCTGTACTTGACAGTCTTGATGTCTCATGATTATTTTGCTACTAGGTCACCTCAAACTCCTCATTTTATGGGTCTCTTAAATCACAACATCTGATTTACACTTGCTTCTTATAAAGGACCTCTTTTGATTAAAGATATATAGCCCCACATCACATGGTAACATCTACTCAGATGCTTTAAAGAAGTATTTTGAGGATAAATCACAAAACATTATGGCGAACAACATATATTGGGAAAAGCCAGACTATCCTTTTCAGCCCTGTATTTGGAAATAGCTGATTCTCCCATCAGAATAGAGGAGACAATGTGGAGCCTTGCACCCAGGGAAGAACACAATCTGGAAGAGATCACAAAGGAAAATGACAATGAATTCAAACATTTCAAAGTCGACCCAGTGACAATGGAAAGCAGTGAGTCTTCTTTAGCTTAGAAAACGAAGTAACTGTACCTGGATCCTCAGAACATGAGTACAATTTCAAAGGAAGATAATTAGCTGTTTTCCTCCTCATTCTCCCTGTCTCTAGAAAAAAATCAAGGAAATGTTTGCAAGAAAATCACATCAAATAACTTTTAAAATCGCTAGGCCAAAAGCTGAATTGAGTTAGAAATGTAGAGAGGTCCATGGCACACTGGCCTCATAGAAAATTATTAGAGGACAGGATTATTTCTATTTGGTTCTGTGTGTGTGTGTGTGTGTGTGTGTGTGTGTGTGTGTGTGTCTGTGTGTGTGTCCTTCTTCTCTATCAGTCTATCTACCTATACAGCTATAGTATATATAGTATGTAGTTGTATATATGTATTTAGTATATACATATACTTGTATGTATACCTGTGTATATGTGTGCATATATATGTACACACACATATATATATACATATATATACATACATATATGCACACAGGTTAGGTCCACCCAGGAATATTGGCCCTTGTTTGTTTTCTCTCCATCTATAACCAGACATAGACCCCCCCATCCCCTTTGTTCCCTCTCCATTCAAGACTGCACCTGGTCTTCCACCAGTACCTGTAGCCAAGGTAACAGGTCACCACCCACCTGCATGACAGTGGAGGTCCTCTCGGCTCTTTGATCACTTCCTTCTCCTCTGAGGTCACTCCCTCATTCATTTCAGTCATGCCTCCTTTCCTTCCCTTTTAGAATCTCTCTTCATGAGGAGTCAGGCAGCTGTGTGCTAGGCCCTACTCTAGAGTAGAGCTCAGAAGTTTGGCCCTCCCAAATAAACTATTTTCTGCCAGAACTACATGGCTGTCTACTTTCATCAACCATATATAAATATACATACACCTATGCATGTGTGTGTATATATATATATATACATACATACATTCTCTCTTTCTCTCTCTATATATGTATACATATGTGTGTGTTGTGTGTTTGTTTTGTCACCACTAATCTCTCTCTATATACATACATATGGAGAGAGAGCCCTAGCCTAGTTTGTGTGTGTGTATGTGTGTGCATGTGTCTATTCTCAGTGCCTGGATCAATACCATTACATGCTTATTTGACATAATGTGTAAGGACAATCAGCTCCTTCCCAGATAATCCTCTGTAACTAGACTCTCTCCTTTCAGAATCCCTGCTCTGTCTATATCTAGGTTAAGGCTGGTCCTTCCAGAAGGAATTTGGTACTCTCTTCATGAATAAGACTTCTTTATTTCATCCGCATAGTAATTGAGTCTTTGTGGTCCTCTTATCTAGAATCCTGTATTATTTATCATGTTGAAATATATTTTTGACTTTTATCATACAGTGTGTTTAATTGTAAATTTACAGGCATATTGTAGATACAATAAATGAGGGAAATCATGCAACCTGGGATTTACTTGGGTCTGGCTTACTTTGCTTAATATATATATATTTTTTTCCATGTCCTCCCATTTCCTCCCAAATAGTACAATATTTTTATTTGTGATGGAAGTGTAGAATTCCATTGTGTACATATGCTACATTTTCTTGGTCTATTCATCCACTGAAGTCCTGGAAGCAATGGCTGGCTGCAGAGGCTCTTCTGATTTATGAGTGAGCTATGTTCCCACTGGCTGCAAAGGTAACCACATGAGGACACATAAGGCCGAGCAATGTGCTCATTGAATGTCTCCACTCACAGTTTCTTTCTCTGTGATCATACTTGTACCCATCTTCTCCAAAATACTATGTCCATGAAGGCTTAAGCTGCAAATGACCTTCGGGTGTTTTTTACCTTATTTTTCAAGCCCCAAAATATTAGAGCTAAAGCTTAAGATAAAACAATACAGCACAAAGAACAACAACAGTGAAAAATTTTGTATAGCAGCAAATAAAAGCAAGAATTGGCAAAGGGGATTATATCAAACTAAAACCTTTGGCACATGAAGTAAAGAACCAACAGACATTATATGGCCTAGAGATTTTGCATATTAAACACATGGTAAGGGATTAATAACCAGAATATGGTGGAAGCACAGAAACCTAAACTCCTAAGGAATAAACTGGACAACTGACTAATGGGAAAATAAATTTAAAGATTTCTCAAAACCAGAATGTATAGATGGCTCACAAAAGTATACAAAAATATACTAAACCTCTTTTGGATAAGGAAAATGAAAAGCCAAATGACACTGAATTTTATGTCACTCCAGTGACAATGTCTAGCTTACTATCTAGTAACAAATGCTGCCAAGAATGAAGAGACAGAGCACACTTACACACGAATCATGGGAATTTAATTTCATCCATTATGGAAATCTGTATGTATATTCCACAAGAAACTATAAAAATATTTATGGTATTAATCACAGCCATGTGAAGCTCAGGCCCATTGCATGCATACATGTACATGTCTCAATAAGATCTCTGTACATATGCCACCAAGAATTTTCAAATTCAGTGATAAAATCCTGTATAATGAAATGAATATACAGGTATAATAGACCAGTATCAATCTCATTAGAAAGGCTTTTTTTACATTCTTCATTTTTAAATTTCTTGTACTGTTAAGCCCTTCATGTCTTTGTGATAGCCACAGCATGGTTATGGGCGATTGTAACATAATGTATATCCATCACTGCAGTTATGCACAGAGTATGTTCACTGCCCTGATGGACTTGTCTTCTCCATGGTGATAAAACTCTCTCCATTGAATTTGGGTCTAATTTATTTTGAGAAGAGGAAAACATAGAATTAAGAAGAATTTCATCAATTACTCTATGTTCTCAGAGAAGTGTATCAGGAAAGTAACCTTTTCTATGTTAGAAAGTTTAGTAAAAATGAGCTGTTTGAAGGTAAAAGTTCAGGATGGAAATGGACAACTCAATTTTGGTATTGGCCTTGACTTTTTGAAGAGAAATGGCAGCATTGTTGCTTCCTTGGGCAATAGTAACAGGGTGCATTTGTGGAGGGCTGTGCACATAGAATTCTTGTTGAAACCTGCTTGAATCAACCAGTAATATGTGATGGCTGTAATGGACGTTGGGTGTGTGAACTGACCCTGTGGATACAATGTACTAATATTGTATTCTGGCCATTTCCATGCACCATCTGATGCAATCCAGTTGCCTCATCCCAAATAGATTTCATGCAAAAAGTTTCTGGGCACACATGTAGATCCAAATATATCAAAAATAACTTCATCCCAAGCCTCTTCTATCTGTGACCTTAGAGGAAATCATTGCTCCTGCGATGAAGGACGAGAATGGCAAGCATGTTTTCCAAAAAATATTTTTTTCTTGGATGCAAGGCCTCAGATGCAGAGCCCCAGGAAAGTACTTTACACATTGTTCCTGGGGGTTCACAAGACACTACAATGAAAGTTGGACAATAGTGTATATCACTGTCAATAAAAAGTACATGTACACCTATACAAACATAAGAATATACATACCAGACACTGTGGGCCTCACTTCCAGAGAGAATTTCAGGTTGGCAGATGATTCAGGGATGTGCCCTTTCATTTTCAAGTTCCTTCTTCTCCACCTTCTCCTCCTTGACAGGTCCTTGGCTGGCACTAGCTGCTTTTCCAAGATGAAGCAGCCAGCAGTCATGGATGGCGATATGATGATTGCTGGGTTTTTCCCTCTCTACACCTTGGGAACAGATCACAGTAACAGCAGTGCTTCCAACTACAAAGAGAACATGCTGTAAGTAACACGTTGTATTTCCATTTCCTGTTTCGTTCTCAGGATGTGCAACAGGTGAGGGAACTCTAGATGCACACACGAATGTCTTCCCTAACCTGACCTCCCATCCCTAGTGCACCGGAAAGAGCTCAGTTTAATTATTTTATCCTGTAACTGTTTTTGAGTAATTTCCTGCATGTTAGTCAGATAGGACTCTGATTTCCTTTCACATCGCTTCTCCTTTGCATGTCTGGTAAGCTCTTCAATTTATGTCCACATCCCTGAATCTTCACCATCCCAGCTGTCATGGTGGATGATGAAGTGATGTTATGACAAACAACCTGAGTCAGTGGCAAAAGTTCGAAACTAAAAGGCTTCAAACACATTTCCTACCCCACAGCCCAGTGGTCTGAGAAGATTTCTTTGGTAACTCTTATATTTTGAGGACAATGATAAAATTCTTCTTCCACTCTAGTGGTTCACGGCTGTAAATCTAACTACTCAGGAAGCTGATAGCTGAAGACTGAGGTGTGAAGCCAGCCCAGGCATGAAAATACATGAGTATTTTATCACCAATTAATCACTCAAAATTTGGAACAGTAGCTGTGTCTCATGTGACAGAGTGCTAACCTTCAGCAAAAAACCTTGAGGACAATGAATTCAGACTCTTGATTTCAAACCATAACACACAGGTGCACATGCTCACACATTCCATCTCTCTTTCTCTGTCGGGCTGTCTGTCACTCCTTCTCTCTTCATGTAAGCATGTAGTTACTGTTTCAAACTAGGCACCGTATCATTATTTTGTGCCAGATATATTCCCCCAAATCCAGGTTTTGGCACGCAGTATCAATGATCCCTATGGAACAATTTCATCTGCAAAAAACAAGATCTACTTTAGTTATGCACATATGTGTCCTTGGCTTTTGATCTGCACTAGAGAGGATCACTAATAAATGAATTTACAAGATAAGAGAGGAAAAAAAAAGGATGGAAAAGAAAAATGGCTATGAGGAACATCAAGAAATTCTAGAAGTCTATTTGAGTCCTCTTGTCTTAGAAAATGTCATTGCCTGTATCATTTGTAGTATTTTTCAAATGCTGGTGTGATAATTGTAGCCTGAGGTTGCTGTCCACCATCAAGAGCCAAGATGAGCCGGATAGGAGTTAATCTTTTTCCTGCTATAGGAGATATATGTCACATCTATGTTTGTTTATCATTCTTTCTATTGTGCTTGTCTTGGAAACCTGGGGCTTTGGAAATATCCCTGAGCTTTTGTTGTTGTAGAATTTTCTCTTTATTTTATTGATTATTGCTGCTGGATTTTTATTTATTTTTGCCAGTTCTGGGTCTTGAACTCAGAGCCTGGACACTGTCCCTGAGCTTCTTTTGCTCAAGACTAGCACTCTACCACTTGAGCCACAGAGCCACTTCTGGCTTTTTCTGTGTATGTGGTACTGGGGAATAAACCTAGGGCTTCATGCATGCTAGGTAAGCACGCTACTGCTAATCCACATTCCCAGCCCATGATGCTGTGTTTTGATTCTGTTTCTTTTTTTTCAACCTGATTATTTCATTCTTCCTACTAATTTGGGGTTTGGTTTGCTGGTTCTTTTAGATATAGTGTAGGTTTTCTAGTTCAGTATCTTTCCTATTGAGTTAAGAGAAGTTTGTTACAGTATCCTTTTAAGCCTTCCTTCACTATATCCATGGATTCTGATTATATTTTCATTTGTTCCTAGGTTCAGTTCATATCTTGAAATTTGGCATGAAAAACAATTCACTTTATCATTCACTAATTATTTAACTAAATTGAATTTTTTACTGTAATTATAATTTAACTATTGAATTATGGATGAGAAATTATTCATACCCATGCTATAGATATAATTTCTGCCTCAATATCTATCCTTATTACATGTGATCTGCATGTGTGCTCAATCTACTTCCGACAGTTAAAAACTGTGGCTGTTTTTTTTTTCCTATCCCATTCCATGATTCCTACTGAGAATATTCTGTAAGTTATCAAGAGATGTTTTACTTATAAGTTGGTTGACATGTTATGTTAGTGTGTGTGAAAATCACTTGGTCAGCATGGAAATTAACTTTGATGCTTCCATGTTGATTTTGTCTGAATGATTTCTCCATAAATACTTCAGCTAGTATTCCACTGAGGACTACCTCAAAGTCTTCTAATAAAGTTCCGTGCTCGGCCAGTGTGTAAATATATATTCTGAGTTATTATTTCCTCTTGTAGATTTGATACCTTCTATTATTGCATAACAAATTTTCCACTTTTCATTTCTTTCATTGAAGTCTACTTGTGTGACATACTGCAGAATCTCCTGTTTTCTTTTGGCTTTTATTGGCCTGAACTGCCTACACCACTCCTTTCTTGGGATCACTGAGGACCTCTGGTGTTGAAGTGCGTATCTTGGAATCAACCTATCATTTGGTTTGAGTTTTTGTTCATTCAGCCATTGTAGTTCTCACAGGTAGCATTTTCTGCATTTCCACTCCCAGTCATTGTTGACAGATCACGTCTCATTACTGCCATTATTTAAGTTTTTCTCCAGATATATTGAAGCTTCTTCCACTCTTTCTCTACTTTTAGAGACCTCCTTGGTTATTAAGTGAGCCTAATATTAATGAATTTTTATTTCTGAATTATGAGTTTTCATTTCTCTATTACAGATGTTCTCATAATTAAGGACCTTAAAATCGATTCCAGAAAAAATATTTTGGAATAATTACAATAACCTGGGATAATAATACGGATGATAGAAAAAGAGAAAACACTTACACAGTCCATGAGTAAATGTACAGATATTTATAATGAAATCTTTTAATATTTTAAATGAAATATTAAAACCAAATAAAAATTGCAACTGCAGTGTATTCCTCTCACCATTTTCAGTATTGGAGATCTAATTTTACATTGTTCTACAGTAATTATGACACAAAGTTATAATAATAATTTTCCTTCTGCTTAAGAATTGTGTCTCGGTTTGCTAACACATTTACATGCTTAGACCATTCTCAGCCCTGTTATGCACACATTCTAATGGGTAAATTTTATACATTCATGTATATTTTTCCAGTTCGTTAGTGGCCTTTTGGCCAGAATATTTTAGTATTTGTTGTAGAACAGGTCTGGTGAAATATATTCTCTTGATTGTGCTTGTGTGGGAATAACTTGTTGTAGATGTATGTATGTGTATATGTATATATATATATGTGTGTATGTGTGTGCTGTATATATATATATACATATATTGCCTTTAGATATCTTATTTGCATTACTGTCTATATTAGGAACTTTAAATTCTGTCATTACATATAAGAACAAGCATTTCTATGTTTTGGCTTTCATAAACATCTATGGAATCTCTCAAATGCTAATATTTGCTTTTTGAAACACTGTTGCCAACTTTGGCAAAACGTTTTCAATATATCTTCATTGATACTTTCAAGTTACTGCTTAGTTTGTGTATGTTCACTTAGATTTTCTTCAAGCTCACTTTTTTCTTCTCCTTAGAAGACATAACTAACATGATAGGCTTCCATTGTGAAATTTCACGCATACAAATACTTTTCTTGATCCACTTTGTTCTTCATTTGGATTTCCATCTTGCCTCCATGCTTTTTTGAATAATGAAGTGTTGATTTCATATGAATTTCTTCAGAATGTGTGTGCACACACATGCACATGCGTGCCCACACACACACACACACACACACACACACACACTCATAGACATGGCAGGAAGAAACAAAGGTACTTTCATCTTCTATCGTCCCCTATGTTCCCTTCTTTCCAGTTTCTTAATCTAAATATGTTCAAAAGATAGCAGTAATCACTACATTTTATGATGTTGGACTTGGAACTTGAATTTCAATGTAAAGCTTACATACAATTCTCTCCTCATCACCCATATTTTAGGTGCCTCTCTCCATGAAGGTACTCAATGCTCGATGCATCCCTTTTTTTGTTATATAAATAAAAATAAAATTCCAATTTTTGCCAGTCCTGGGACTTGAACTCAGGGCCTGCACACTGTCCCTGTGCTTCTTTTGTTCATGAATGGCACTCTACCACATGTGCCACTTCTGGCTTTCCTGTGTATGTGGTATTGAGGAATCAAACCCAGGGCTTCATGCATTTTAGGCATGCCCTCTTCCCCTAAGCCACATTCGCATGAATAAGACATTATGTTGGAGATGAACTGCACAACTTGGGGAGGAAGGCTAAGGGGGAGGGAAAGTGGGAGAGAAATGAGAGAAGGGGTAACAAATTTGACAGGAAATTTACTCATGACCTTACATATTTAACTGTAACTCCTTTGTCCATTACCTTTAAAATAAAATTAAATTTAAAAATAAAATAAAATAAAAATAAGATTCCCTTATCTGATATTTGAGCTCTTGTTCTGGTTGATATTGCAGAGAGAGCTGTTCAATATATTGGGTATGTGAGCAGAGATTCCTATAGAATCTTGCTTTAATTACAGTATGCTTCTGAACTATGCTCTTCAATTGAAGATTTTTTGGTTAGCCTGACCTGCCACATAACCACATGACATAAACTCTGACTTAAAACACAGAAGTTTTTCACACAGGTGGAGCTCGTTACTCCAAGATAAAGACAACAGAATGTTTGGTTTCTCTGGTAATTATATAGGACTCTAGACATTACACACTGAGGCCAAAGGCGTATTTGCATAAGAATGTTTAACAATGGAATAATAGCTATGTGTAGATGATCATATAAAATAATACTCTATGCAATGAACTCCAAGAAAAGGAGACACGACATTTTTAGTTGTCATTGTTGCTGTTTTCATTTTCTTTTCCTTTATTCTTGTTTGATTGTATGGGGGTGGGATTGAGTTTACAAAAAAAGTCAAAGAAGGTTGACAAAGTACAACAATGCTACTCACTAGACACTATGTGGAAAATGAACTGTTATATCTTGTGGGTGGGGACAGTAGTGAAAAATAATGAGAGAATGACAGAAGAGAAGATATGGTTAAATAGAATTGTACTCATTATTCACTACCTGAAGCAGGTGACTGTAATCCCTCTCTGTATCAATACCACTATAAAATTAAAAAATCATAAAATAAAAGAAAAATGATTTAGCTACTGTGCATATATATATATATATATATATATATATATATATATATATATAGTGTCTCATGAAAGCCTATTCCAGTTGTAATGGACAAGAGGATTTTGCAGTGGTGCCTGAGGTAGCAAGGAATAAACAAACTCTGGTTATTGGTACAAGTAAGTTTCTGAATCTCATTCATAGCAAATTACCTTCATATCCTTATATAATCTTATATGCAAGCTTAATACAGTACAAACATCTTCCATACCAATTGAGGGGAATTCTTTCTAACATATTCCTTGGCATAGAAGCAAAGTTTCAGTCCAGCAAAATAATAAGTTTTGAAATACTTTGAAATTTCTGAGCTCATTACACAGGTTTACCTTCAAGATCTACCAGTGTGTTTTGGCCTTGATTGTTGCTATTGAAAAGATCAATAAAACTCCTGATTTCTTATGTAACTTGACTCTGAGATTTAATACCTCTAATGCAGAATTTAGCTTCTCAACAACATTTGAAAATCCCTTCATTACAATTATTTATTTATTTAATTATTTATTAAATTTTGTTGACAAGTTGTTGTGCAAAAGGGGAAGAGTTACATAATGGGGCAGTGTGAACATTTCTTGTGATATCTTACACCCTCGTTTTTCTTACCTTCCCTAGATCAGAGGGATATATACAATACCCATACAATATCTAGTGTACCAAAAACATACACAGTAGCCATGTGGCATATGCCAAAGGAAATTCACCTAGAACTTCAAACATAATGTCAACAATAGTTTGCTTATCCTTGTCTTATATCATCATATATACATAGCTGTTGAGCTACTGTGATTCACCGAGAGGTCTATTTTAGACCTTTTTCTGTTTAGTAGTTGTTTAGTTTTAGATACATAATGTAAGGTCGCTGTCCCAAACCTGTGGAAATACCATTTGACAAGAAGATATTGTTTCACAGAATTGGTCTCTAATGTCCCCCCACCCCCACCTTAGCAGTCATATTTCAAGGAGACTATGCCCCTTTGTTCTCTGTGTTCTAGGCTTGTCTCACTCAACATTATTTGTTCAAGTTCTAAGCATTTCCCTGAGAATACCAATATTTTATCATTTCTAATCGCTATGTAGTATTCCATTGTGTATAGGTACCACATTTTTTAGATCCATTCATCTGTGGTGGGGCATCTGGGTTGTTTCCATATTTTGGCTATTGTGACTTGTGCAGCAATAAACATGGATGTGCAGATGTCTTTTTGATATCCTGAGATCTGTTGTTCAGGACCTAGGAGTGGTACGGATGGGTCATAGGATAGATCTATGTTGAACTTTTTGAGGAACCTCCATACTGTTCTCCAAAGTGGTTGTACTAATTTGCACTCCCACCAACAATGGAGAAGGGTTCCTCTTTCCCTGCATCCCCTCCAGCATTTGTTGTTGCCTGAGTTCAGAGTATAGGCCATTCTAACTGGAGTGTGGTGGTAGCTCAGGGCTGTTTTTATTTGCATTTCCTTCATTGCCAGGGATGTTGAACATTTGCTCATATGCTTCTTTGCCATTTTTATCTCTTCTCCTGTGAAGTCTCTCTTTAGCTCCTTTGCCCATTTAATAATTAGTTTACTGGGCTTGGAGGGGGTTAGTTTTTTGAGTTTTCTTTAGATGACAGATATTAGGCCTTTTTCTGTTGCTGTGTTGGTGAAGATGTTTTCCCATATGGTTGGTTGCCTTTCTAGTTTGGTGGCTATGTCTTTAGCTGTGCAGAAACTTTTTTTGTAGTAGTCCCATTTGTCGAGGCTCTCCCCTATCTGTTATGCCCCTGGGACTATATTCAGGAAGATCTGTCCTGTGCCTATAAGTTCTGGCATCTTTCCTACTCTGTCTTTCAGTAGTTTCAGAGATTCCAGTCTGATGTTGAGGTCCTTGATCCATTTTGAGTTGATCTTGGTGCATGGTGATAGGCTAGGTCTACTTTGAGTTTTCTACATGTGGCTGCATAGTTTTCCTAGCACCAGGAGTTGAAGAGGCTATGTTTTTCCCATTGAATGTCCTTAACTGCTTTGTCCAATATCAGCTCATTGTAAGAATGCGGCTTTATTTCTGGGTATTCTATTCTATTCAATTGGTCTTCAGGTCTGTTTTTATACCAATACCAGGCTGTTTTTGTTATGATGGCTCTATAATAGAGCTTGAAATATGGTATTGTGATACCTCCTGCACTGCTTCTTTTGCCTAGAAATGTTTTGGCTATTCTAGGTCTTTTGCTGTTCCATATGCATTTATGGGTTGATTTCTCTATTCTAGTGAAGAACATAGCTGGGATATTGATGGTCATTGAATTGAATTTGTATAACATTTTGGGCAGTATGGCCATTTTCACTATATTGATTCTGCCTACCCATGATCATGGAGCTCTTTCCATCTCTTTGTGCCCTCTTTGATTTCCCTTTTTAGATTTTTTTAGTTCTCATTAAATAGGTCATTCATGTCTTTTGTTAGGTTAATCCCTAGGTAAATTATTCTTTTTATCTATTGTAAATGCTATTATGTCCATAATTTCCTTTTCTGCTTGTGCATTGCTGGTGTACACAAAATCTGCTGATCTTTGTGTGCTGATTTTGTATTCTACTACTTTGCCAGGATGGTTTATTAGGTGTAGGAAATTGGGGACTGATTTTTTTGGTCCTTCAGATATAAGATCATGTCATATGTGAATAGGGATAGTTTGATTTCTTCTTTGCCCATGTGGATCCCTTTGGTGTCCTCCTCTTGCCTTATTGCTATAGCTAGGGATTCCAGAAGTATAGTGAATAGAAGTGGGGAGAGTGGGCATCATTGTCTTGTTCCTGAGTTCAGGGGAAATGGTTTTAGTTTCTCCCTATTTGATATGATATTAGCAGTTGGTCTGATATATATGGCTTTTATTGTTTTAAAGAATGTTCCCTCTATTCCTGTTCTCTCCAGGGCTTTTAATATGTATGGATGTTGTATTTTGACAAGGGTTTTTTGGGCATCGGATGAGATGATGATGTGGCTCTTGGTCTTAGCTCTATTGTGGTGAATTACATTTATTGATTTTCGGATGTTGAACCATCCTTGGGTCTGTGGGATGAAGCCTACTTGATCGTGATGTATGATTTTCTTGATCAGTTTCTAGATCCTGTTAGCTAATACTTTGCTGTTTTGAGTTTTTATTAGCTCTGTCTCTCTCATTTTTTAGGGAAATGGAATCACACATTTGAAGGGGAGAGACAAGACGGAATGTCAGGGAATTTGAATACTCCTTCATGGCATGCTGCAAAGGAGGAGGCAGAAGAGTTGAGGAGCTAAGACTGTGTAGCTCCTACACATTCACAAGTGCCCAGTGCAGGGTTGGAGCTTATTAGGATGCTTGTAATTTTGCTTCGCCCTTGTGGTTAAAAAGTTATCAGAGCTTTTTGAAAGTTCCTCTAATAAATTATACAGTGGCCTTTTAATATCTGGCAGTAAGGGTTTTTTAGAATGTCTGCTCAGGAGCAGAGAGCCCTGATTTGGAATGCCAAATCTCTAGCCTAAAAATAAATCTGGGTTCTAAGAAATTAAGTGTGTGTGTGTGTGTGTGTGTGTGTGTGTGTGTGAAATAGAGAACTCTGAATGTCAAAAATATATGGTGAATAGATCCTGGAATTGGAAATGCTGATATTTCCTTTTCTTTTTCAATGTTTTAAATAAAGGATGAATCTAAACAGACTTATCCGCCCATATGGTTGGCTTTTTTTTTTTTTTTTTGGCATTTTTCTTTTAGGTTTGTTTTATTTAAGTTTAATGTTAATTCCATGCTGTGTTTCAGTAAGAACAATACAGATTCTGTATCTGTGGCTCCAGTCAGATATCCAGTAGTACAAATTAGCTTCAAGTTACACATACTGAACAAAAGAGCTTGAGCGAGCGAAGGAGAGGGAGAGAAGAAGGGAGGGGAGGAGGAAGGAAGAAGGGATGGCAGGGTAGAGGGAAGGAGAAGAAACAAAGAACTGAACATGCATGCAGGCTTCTCCATATCACCTTCAATCCTAACCTGCTTCAGAGGGAGAGAAAAAGTAGGCAAGAATGAGCAGCCACGGATTGGTGAACTGTTACCAGCACTCACTTTTCAGCCAACACTTCAGCAGAGTTGGAAACACTTTTTACAGCAAAACCATTGCAACAAACTCCCCACCCCAAACAATCTTTAACCACTTCAAGTTAACACCCAATTAAATTTAAACATTGGTATAAAATTTGATTTAAAGAATTAGAAAAAGGAAAAATGATTCACATATGCCTCTTTAGTGTGATCAATCTCTTTTTTAAGATGCATCACCTAGGAGTCTAATGGCTTTCAAATGTAATTTCCATTTCCAATGATCTTGCCACTTCTGGCATGGAGACAATACAGTAATGCTGAAAAAGCCTCTACACAGTCCTGTTAGTGTCTTAAAGAACCTAAAAGCTGGGACCAGTAAAATCCACAGAAGTTCACTCTTGCCTTTAAGAACTTTTGAAAACTGTTAAGAAACAAAACAAACAAACAAAAAAAAAAACAGGGCAGGAACCTAAATTCTGAGACCAAATGTGAAAGTCAGATTTTGTGGTTCTCAGTGACAATGGGGACTTTCCAAGGGAAGGGTTGGGGAGGACTGGGGTAGTCAGAGATGGTTTCTCTTGTTGGCTTTTCTGTCTCACTGATTTTCATCTACCACATCCTGCAGCGCTTCCTTATTCTGCTCTTCACCGTCCCTGCATGTCTGAAGTCCATAGTGTCAGATTATCACGTAACAATTGCATGATAAGTGTAGAGTCCTTATAGCTTTCTTCACTCAGAGTATCCAGATCTGCAATTGCATCATCAAAAGCTGCTTTTGCCAACCTGCAGGCCCTGTCAGGAGAATTAAGAATTTCATAGTAGAATACGGAAAAGTTGAGAGCAAGACCTAAACGAATTGGATGCATTGGTGGAAGTTCTGTCATTGCAATATCACTAGCAGCTTTATAAGCCACTAGGCTGTTTTCCGCAGCCTCCTTCCTGTCATTTCCTGTGGCAAATTCAGCCAGATACCTGTGGTAGTCCCCTTTCATTTTATAATAGAAAATATTGGACTCGCCAGTGTTAGCTGCTGGAATGAGGTGTTTGTCCAGTACATCCAGAATGTCACAACAGATTAACTTTACTTCAGTCTCAACCATTTGCCGATATTCCTGAATCATTTTTAGTTTGTTTTCTTCTTTCTGTTCGATGCTGCTAATTATTCTCCAGGAGGCTCTTCTAGCTCCAATCACATTTTTATACGCAACAGATAGGAGATTTCTTTCTTCAACTGTCAGCTCCACATCCATTCCTGCTACTTTCTTCATTGATTCCACCATTTCGTCGTATCGCTCAGCCTGCTCAGCTAGCTTCGCCTGGGACACCAGAGCTTCCCGATCATCCATAGCGGCAGCGGCTCTGGCAGGGTCTGCGGGAAGGATGGAAGCGGATTGCGTCCTCCCACTCTCTCTGCCTCTCGCTCTGCGTCCAGCAGCAAAAATGGCGGCACCTCCATCCCTGGTTAGCTTTTCAATACTGTCTTTTGGAGAAATTCCAAAATAAAAAAATTAGGATGAAATCAGTTGGTTCTTTTTGCTTCATGTTTGTATTTCCTGTTAGTTATTATTGGTTGACTCTGCTTTTTCTTTCCAAACTCTGGAGTAGGGTTGGAATACTAGGGTCTAAGAAGCCTGAATTCTGCTTCTAACACAGAGAAAAGAAGCATAACTCCACAAGGCCACTGGAGAGTCTGACTTACAGTCTGTGCTTCCTGCTCCTTCAGCTTTGAGGTTGCTATAGGGCCAGATCTGAAGATTGCATCATTTGTTTATTTCATTTATTTATAGTGATTGATTCTTATGGACACGTGGACTTTACGTTTTTACCCAACCATATTTTTCCAATATTTCCTGAGGGACAAAACTTAAATTAAAAAAGAAAATAAATGTTAATTTCCATCCATCATCCTGTGTGGTGATTACAATCCCAATCATCTCGCTTTTCATCAACAATTGTAATATGAATTCCAATGAAGAGGGAGAGAGAAAATCCTCCTGTCCATGGGTATCGATATCTGAATCCAATCAATAGATCAATGCAAATGGTGGGAAATGGACACCATCAGGGTTTGATGACCAACTCATGGAGAAAAGAGGAAACAAAAAGAAAGGGGAAATATTATACAATAATAATAATAGGGTAATCTAAATTACATTAAAATTATAAAAAATAGAATTATTAATTACATGCAAATTATAAATAATTGTAATAATCATGAATTTTATATAAATTATCAATGATTTATAATTCTTATATACTATGTGTGATAATACATACGTAATAGGTATAAAAAGAGACATATGAATTTATTACATATGATAATATATGTAATAGACATGAAATGACATACAAATAAGAGATATCACATATAAAATATATGAAAGTAAGATGCACATAAATACATAATATACCACATGCAACGTGGGACAGAATCTATATATACATATAAAGAATAATAGATGATGTACATCATAAGATATGTATAATTAAAAATAAAAGATACTGAACCAAATGATGCCACATCCATCACAGGGCATAATAATTATACTAATAATATATTTAGGAAAATTACAATATAGATAACATATATACAGTATACATAATTATAACAATAATAAATTATATATAATTTATAAATACAATAATTATAACAAATATGTTATATAGAAATCGTACATAACTATAATTAATTATTAGTATTGACAATAATAAATAATCAGAAAGCAAATAAGTATAAGTTTAAAGAATTATAATTCTAAATTACATAAAAATTATAAATAATTGTAATCATAAATAATATAAAGCAAATAAGTATAATTTTAAAGTTATAATAAATTATAAAAATTATAAATAATTGTAATCATATTAGATAATTATAATAATAATAATAAATTATAAATAATTATAAATATAAATACGTTACAATACATAATATACATTACTAATAAATTATACTTAGAATAACAATAAATAATTACAAATTTTATATAAATTACAAATAATTATACATTCTTAATTATAACTACAATTCATTACAAGGATATATTATAAATTACTATAAAACTGTACGTTAATTATAAATAATTATGATTATAAATTATGTATAATTTGTAAATTATTAATAATTATAATCATGATTCTAAATGACATTTAAATTATATATAATTGTAATTGTTCAATATATACACATCATAATGATAAATGACCATAAATTATATACACACCAAAAATAATGATCATCATAAATTATGTATATTGATGAGTAATTATGATTATACCCATTAGAAATTATATGCAAATTATAACTGATCATGAATTATCAATAATCATTATGATGACAAATAATTAATTATGTTACAGATAAATTATAAATAATTATAATCCTACATTATATATTGATTATAAATAATTACAATCATTATAAATTATACATGACTTGTAATTACAGTAATTACAAATTATACATAAATAATTAATAATTATAATGATTATGAATAATTATAATGATATATTATATATAATTATAACCAAACATTATATATAAATTATATAATTATAAATAAATTATTAATAATTATAAGTATAAATCACAATTACGAATAATTACGGTTATAAATTACGTAGAAAGGATGAACCCACAGGACGGAGAACAATGATGTCACCACCCAGAATTGTGGGTAATCAATCCCCTGCCCTGTTTCGCATGCGCACTGGAGCCCAGAGGCTCCCTACTAGGCAGTCCAGCCTGCTGAGCCTGCCCAGAAACATCTGGTGGCCCTCCGCCCGGAGGTTCCAACTGTTGTGCATGTGCAATGGTGCCTGGTCCCCCTCTGCTCAGCAGTCCAACCTGCTGCACACCTGCAGTTTGCCTGGCGCCTCCCTGCTGGGCGGTCCAGCGTGCTGACTACCTGCAGTGGCACCTGGAGGCTCCCCGCTTCACACTGCAGCCTGTCATGGTGCACTAACACCTGGTAACTCCCTGCTCCGCAGTGTAGGCTGTTGCACATTTGCACTGTTGCCCAGAAGCTCCCACGTGGCGGTCCAGCTTGCTGCGCATGTGCAGTGACACCTGGTCCACTCCTGCTGTGCATGCGCAGTGAAGCCTCCTTGGATGTGTGGCATCCCCAGCCCTGCTGGCCCATGCGCAGCAGGCTGGTGTGGAGCGGGATGGTCACCGCCTGATGACGCCACAAGTGTCATTCCGTTCACTGTGATGACGCCAGGAAGTGAAGCAGCCAGAGCTGTCGCGGTGGCAGCTGGCGGAGCAGGTTTCCACAGAGGGAGTGGACGTTGCCACCTCCATGACGACGCCCCCTCCCTATCCCCGGATACCCGGTGGTGGGCTCCTGGGCTGGAGTGAGGCGCCTTTAAGCTGCGCGGCTGGGGCCGAGAAACCAGGAAGCCCAGGGTTTGAGTGCTTGAGGGAGCAGGGCCTTAGCACCTGGGGGTGGGGCCTAGGGGACTTGAAGCTTGTCGAGGGGCCCAGAAACATCATTGTGACGTGGCGGGCGGGGCTTAAGAAAATGGAGGTGCTGGGGGCATAGTGTGCCTGGTGTGGTGTCACAGTGGGCGTGGCCATGGAGCTGGACTGTCGTTGGGGCATGGGTGGCCTGGCCTGCCTGAGGATTTGGGGTCATGGCCTGGTAGGAAGTGGGGTACAGGGGGCTTGACTTGGTAAGAGGTGAGGCCTTGGGGGCGTGGCCTACCAAGGGGTGGCTCTTGAGGCCAAGACGTGGCTGGAGTGAGGAGGCTATGTTGCTGTGGACCTGGCCTGGCTGGTTTGAGGGCTTGGAGGCATGGCCTAGTTGAAGTGAAGCCTTGGGGTCATGGCCTGCCTGATGTGAGGGCTTGTGGGTGTGGACTGGCATGGGGAGGCCTTGGGGGCATGGCTTGGTTGGCAGAAGTGGTGTCACTGGGGGCGTGGCCTGGCAGAAGTGATGATTTTGGATGGGGGCATGGCCTGGCATCCCTGTGCTCCTTGGGGATGTGACCTGTCATTCATGGGAGTGGTCTGCCATCACAGGAATGTAGCCTGGCATCCTGTGCACCTCGGGAGCATGGCCTGGTCTCCCTGGCTCGTTGAGGGCGTGGCCTTTTGTTCAGGGGCGTGGCCTGGTGTCCCCTTGCTCCTCCTCAGTGTGGCCTGGAGTTCCTTGGCTGCTCAGGGTCGTGGCCTGGCATCTGTATGCTCCGTGGGGGCGTGGTCTGGCATCCCTGCAATTCGCCAGGACCTGGCCTGTTGTCCCTGAGCTCCTCGGGGGCGTGGCCTTGCTTATTACAGTTTTATTGACTTCTATCCTGTTTACATTCGTATTTATTTATGTATAACTTATGTATTTTAACATTTATCAGTTACTTATGATTTATAGTATTTATCATTTATAGTGTTTACCATTTATAATGCTTATCATTTATAATATTTGTTATTTATTATGTCATTTGTTTATTTACTTATAATTTATATTTGTTATTATTTAAAGTGTTTATCATTTATAATGTTTATCATTTATTGCTTATTAGTGATTTACTGATTCATATTTTATTTATATTTGTATTTATTTATTTATAACATTATAATACTTATTCATTATTTACTTATGATTTACAGTATTTATCATTTACAGTGTTTACTCTTTATACTATTTATTTGTATTTACATATTTGTATTTAATTATTTATAATTTATTTATTATAACATTCATCATTTACTTAAGATTTATAGTATTCATCATCTACAGTGTTTATCATTTATAATATTTTTATTTATTGGTAATTGATTTTAATATTGTGACATAATTTTTTATTTATTTTCTAGGAGTTGAAAAGTTCTGGAAGTCTTTGGAAAACATGAAGAATAAACAACCAGAACTCAGCTGAATGTGGTCCTCATTTCCTTTTTTTTCTCCTCTATATCTATTTATTTCTCCAGGCCCTGAGATCATCATGTCATGAAATGTCTGGCGACAGAGAGATAGACAAGGAGACAGACAGACTTACAGGCAAACAGACACATAGACATATACACAGACAGACTCAGAGACAGACCAGTGGACAAGGAGACAGACAAACTCACAGCTAGACACAGACAGACAGGGAGACAGACTCATAGGCAGACAGAAAAGACAGACCTGCATACATTGAAGACAGACACACAAACAGAGACAGACATGGAGACAGACAGGCAGACAGACAGACACAGAGACTTACACATAGACACACACATATAGGCATAGACAGACTCAGAGGTAGACAGACAAATAGACAAGGAGACAGAAAGACAGACTCGCAGCTAGACAGACAGACAGGCAGGGAGACAAACTCACAAACCAACATAGAAAAGACAGACAGACACGCAGTGGAAGACAGACAGGCGGACAGACAGACACACCGGCAGAGAGACTCACAGACAGGCAGGTGCAGAGAGGAGGCCCAGAGGCACGTAGAGAGACACAGGGACAGACAGATAGACAAGAAGGCAGACTCACAGGTAGACAGACACACAGAAATGCAGACACACACACATTGGAAGACAGACGCAGAGACACACAGACACAGACAGAAACACATACACTGGAAGACAGACAAGGAGACAGACAGACACACAGAGACAGACAGACATACTGAAAGACACAGACACAGAAAGACAGACAGGCAGACACATACATTGGAAGACAGAGATAGACAGACAGGGAGACACAGGCAGACAGAAAAGATAGACACATACATTGGAAGAAAGACACACAGACACAGGCATAGACCAGAAGACAGACAGATGAGGAGACAGAAAGACAGACTCCCAGGTAGACACAAACAGACAGAGACAGACATAGGTGGACAGAGAGCCACAGAGACCGAGACTCACAGACAGGCAGATGCAGAGAGGAGGCCCAGAGACACTGAGACAGACAGGCTGAGGGACAGACAGGCAGGCCAACACACAGATAGACAGACACATAGATAGGCAAGGAGAGAGACAGACAGACACATACATTGGAACACAGACACAGACAGACAGACGCAGACAGACACAGGCATAGACAGGAAGACAGACAATGAAAGAGTCTGACAGGCAGACAGACAGACACATTCATTGGAAGACAGACACACAGACAAGTAGGTGTAGAGAGGAGGCCCAGAGACACACAGACACAGCAACAGACTCACAGACACACATAGACTGACGGACAGAGACAGACAGATGAGGAGACAGACACATACATTAGACAACAAAAAGACAGAGAGACATAGGTATAGACAGGAAGACAAACAGACAAGGAGACAGACTCACAGGTAGACAAAGACAGGCACAGAGACAGACAGGCAGACAGGGAGACAGATGCACAGACAGTTACATACATTGGAAGACAGACGCAGAGACATACAGACAGACAGGGCAGACAGACATGTACACAGACAACAGACAGACAGGTACACTGGAAGACAGACAAGTGGACATAGATGGACAGGTAGACAGGCCGACAGATAGACAGGGAGACACAGAGACAGACAGATAAACACACAGACAGACAAACAGACACATAGACAAGCGAGGAGACAGACAGGGAGGCACATACATTGGACACAGACAATGACAGACAGACACAGGCATAGATAGGAAGACAGACAAGGAGACAGACTCACAGACAGACTGACAAATACATTGGAAGACAGACACACAGACAGACGTAGAGAGGAGGCCCAGACACACACAGACACATAGCAACAGAAAGTCAGACACACATAGACAGATGGACACAGAGACAGACAGATGAGGAGACAGACAGACAGGCAGACAGGGAGACAGATGCAGAGACAGACACATACATTGGAAGACAGACACAGAGACAGACAAGGAGATCAGACAGACAGACTCACAGACAGGGCAGACAGACAGGTAAACAGATAACAGACAGACAGATACACTGTAAGAAAGACAAGTGGACGCAGACGGACAGGTAGACAGGCAGATAGACAGGGAGACAGAGACAAACAGACACAGAGACGGACAGACAGATGGGCAAGGAGACAGACTCACAGGTAGACACACAGAGACAGACAGGCAGGTAGACAGACAGACAGACAGTCAGGCAGACAGACACAGGTGGAGGGTCAGACGGACGGACGGATGGGTAGACAGGCCTAGTGAGACACCGCTGTCTGTCCGTCTTCCTGTAGATGTGTATGTGTCTGTCTGTCTGCCTATCTACGGGGTCTACCTGGCTGCTTGTCCGTCTGCCTGGGAGGGTGCTGATTGCTAAGTCCTCCCCCCGACACACAGCTGGGGAAACTAAGTCCCGACCCCATCCCATCACTAAATATAGGCAGAATATATAAAAATATCCTGTATACAAATATATAATTTGATAAAATATATTAGTACATCTATATTTTAACATTTTATATACCTTGTGCTTTATATTTACATATATTTATATATACTTATATTTTATAATAATATTTATATTTTATATTTATTTATACTTATAGTTTATATTTATTTATACTTATATTTTATATTTATATATACTTCTATTTTATACATATTTATATTTTATATTTATATACTTTATTTCATATTTATACATTTTATATTTATATTTAAAATGTATCTTTATATATATTTATATTTTATAATTATACATTTTATGTTTTATATTTATATTTTATATATGCTCACATATGTTCCATTCCATAGGCTTTCACATATGTTATATGGTTCATCGTGTTTTATCAACTCCACATGCATTGCATTGTAAACCGCTCCAGGTTTTGAGGACACAATACGTTCATATATTGCATGTTCATAGATTCCGTACAGATTATATTTTACATTTTGTGCTTTCATATGTTTTCACATGCAATATTTTTAATGTTTTAAATACATATTATATATATATATATATATATTAGATATATATATATATCTGGGTAACTGCAGCCGAAAGTGAGGACATGTGGGATGCAGAGGCGAGTGGACCAATGCACACTTTGTTTTAGGAGGGCCAGGATTTATATAGGGTTAGAAATCAATTCAAAACTTCTAGTGGGCTGGTAGTATGGCTTAGTGGCAAGAGTGCTTGCCTCCTACACATGAAGCTCTCGGTTCAATTCCCCAGCACCACATATATAGAAAACGGCCAGAGGGGGCGCTGTGGCTCAGGTGGCAGAGTGCTAGCCTTGAGCAGGAAGAAGCCAGGGACAGTGCTCAGGCCCTGAGTCCAAAGCCCAGGACTGGCAAAAAAAAAAAAAAAAAAAAAAAAAAAAACACCAAAAAACTTCTAGAGTAAAATTAATAGAGAAAGATATCCATATCAGTACCAAAGTTGGGGTGTCACTACTTACAAAGGAAGTCCCTACAACTAAGGGTGTCACTACTACAAAGGATCAAACCAATCAAGGTAAAACTCTATCACCTAGCTACTATTTCCTCAAGACTAATTATCTTAGACCATTGGCTTCCCTATTTACTGTAAAAAGCTTTCCCTGGAGCAGCTGGGCAAACAAGTCTCCCCAGGGAGGCTCTATACAGGGCCGGGAGAGTCTCATAACAGTGGCTTCCTTTGGCCAACAAACACAGGAGACTTTAATGGAGATGTTTTCACATATGCCTTTTAGTTTGCTAATAAGGCATCAGAATATCTGTTCTGAAGCTAAGTCCCCCAATGGTCAGAGAAGTCAGTGGAATTACAGCAGCACTCCACAAATCACTCTTCCAGGTAAGTGTGTGTTTCACAAATCACTGAAGGCAGGCACACAGATGGCTCTAAGAAAAATAATGATGGATTGAGGATTGGGAAAAAGTGGTACAGATTGTGGGTTTCTCAGACAATTGATGGGTAACTGTCCCATCTTCCTTCTAGACTCAAATGGTTAAATGGAAGATGTGTTCACAACTTGGAATTAAGTTCCTTTTATCTTTTCTGTAATGAAAGGCAATATCCTGCTTGACTCCAGGAGAGAAGGACATTCAGGTGATCTGAGTTCAAGTCATCATGTCCAGATGACCCTTAAGGCAAGTGCCAACAGCCAGGAGCTGCAAAGAGAAAAAGAAGGTGGAAGGTCTCATGTTGTTTTCAGTTCTAACAGCCAATGAGTTTAAACTTACAAGATTTTCCTCAGTCCTCTGTGACATTTGACAACTCGAATGTCAATTGAACTATCACTCTGATCTGGATTGTATTTCTGTTTTGTGTTTTAATCAATTATCTAATCATGGCCATTGTCTTTTGTTGTCATGGGGCTAGCTCTCTATCACTTTGAGCCACAGCTCAACTTCCAGTATTCTCATAGTTAATTGGAGGTAGAGTTAGCTGTGAACCAGGATCTGATCTTTAGATCTCAGATTCCTGAGTAGCTGGGATTGCAGGCAAGAGCCCTCACCTCCAGTTTTCCCTTGTCATTTTAAATAGGATTCACTGAATTACAGAAGGCTTTGAATTGAAGTTGATTCAAAGTCTGCTGGATGGCAGAATTGCCCACCTTAATGTCAAGAGCTACAGGGTCCAGATTCTCTTTCAGAACTACACAAGTCAGCATAAAGCATCTCAGCCCTGACTCTGCAGATTTCATCAGCCTCTCTGACAACTATGGGATGTCCACTTGATTTTTAAAAATTCAAGTGTTCCATTGCCCCAAGGACTATTAAAGCCTTTTTTCAGATGAATATACTTGAACGTAAGCTGTCACATCAAAACTGACAATTAATAAAATACATATTGTACATACATAAGTGTAAACTGAGGTGCAAGTAAGTTCAGTAACAAGGCCCCACATATTTGGGAACTAGACAATGAATTTCATAATCTATAGACTACAACTGAACTGTAGGCCATGAGTCTTTGATGTAGAGAGGGTGACTCACATGATCTCTGTTTTATATTTCTCACCATTTCAGTGTCTTGCCTGTGTAGCAAATATTGTTGAACACCAAGCATCTATTCTCACTCAGTTTCTAGGGGTTAGTAGTCAAGGAGAAGCTTGCAGGGGGGTGGGGTGAGTAAGGAGCTCAGGAGACAACTGAAATTTTCTGTTAGGGCCATGGTCATCACCAGACTTGACTGCTTCCCAGATCATGTCCCCCAGCCATCATCTGGAAGCTGCATCTCCTTGTCATGGGGCGTTTTCCATAGACTGCTCACACATGCAGTTGTTTCACCAGGAGCAAAGGGTGAAAGAGAGATAGAGATATAGAGAGATGTCACAATGAGAGTAACAGCCATTTATAACTTAATATCAGAAGTGATACTTCATCATTTCTGTCCCTTTCTATTCATTAGATGCAAAGACTAGATCTGTCCACATCTGAAAATTGAGGCAGGTGATTGTCAGAATTGGTGCAGTTTCAACCTGGGACTTCCTTCTAGAGTACTTTCTGTTAAAGGGACCTGCTCAGCTAGTGACTTGCAGTCCTGAATTGTGAGAACAATCTACACCTCACCTATGCTCTGTCATATCCAGTGCCTGAATGGGTCTGTGCCCATGGTCTTGGGCAGTGTTGGGTATGCCTGGCACTGGCTGGCAATGCCCTGAGGCTATGGGCTACTGAATGGGACAGAAAAGAAAGGAAATTGAGAAAATAGTCTAAGAGACATCTAGGACGTGAAACAGTGTAATCTGTGTGAAGATTTTAGGGAATAGAGAGAGCACTCTATGATAAAAGATAATGGCCATGCCAGTCATGGCCATATACTCCTGTAGCCCTGCCATTCAGAACACAGAGGCAGAAAGACCATGAATCCAATTCAGCTTGGTGACATCAACCTCTTCTATATCAAAAAATAAGGAAGATAGAGACAAAGAGAGGAAAAATATAACAAAGGAAAAGAAAAGAATGGGAGGAGATGGAAAAGAAGACAGAGGGGTAAGTAGAGGAAAGTAGGAAGGGAGAGAATGAGAAGAACTAGTGTTACAAGGGAAAGTATAAGTTTGGATGTGGAAATAACCCTCATGGATAAACCAACAGTGATAAATGAGAGCAACTAATTATGGAGACTTTTTAAAGGAGGAAGATTAACGTAGTAGGTCACAATAATTGAAAAAATAAAATATGGTTATGGAAGTATGGCTCTCTGAGATTGTTTTGTCAGTGAACTTTCTGGTATAGTTTTTGCAATTAAGTCTTGCTATGGTAAGTTGGACTGAAAATAATTATACAGACCAAGCTGGACTCAGCTCCCCAAACCTTTTGCCTCAGGCTCTTCTGCCTTCTGTGTTTGTGACTATGGCATTATTATGTCCAGCCCATGTTTAATACTGTGTTTTGTCAGATGTAGGGCTGGAACACAGGGCCTGGGAACTGTCCCTCAGCATTTATGCTTGAGGGTAGCCCTATCATTCTTGAGGCAACAGGGCCACTTGCAGTTTTCTGATAATTAATTGCTGAGAAACATCTCATCGACTTTCTTGCCCTGGCTGGCTTTAAAAGAGATTCTCAGATCTCAGCCTCTTGAGTAGATAGAATTGCAGGTATGAGCCATCACTGGACCACCCATTATTTATTTTCCTTGAAAAGAACTCTAAAATGGGCACCAGTGGCTCACACCACCAGAAAACCAGAAGTGGTACTGTGGCTCTAGTGGTAGAGAGCTAGCCTTGATCTTAAGGTCAGCTGAGGGACAGCATACAGACAGAAAGTTCAACAGCAAGAACAAAAAAGGCCTCTCAAGTAGAATAAGCTTCAGTTACATGTTGTCACTTTATTTGATTTTGGTACCCTGTTTATTGTGTATACGTTTATCTGAATTAGAGAAGGGGAGAGAAAACATCAAAATGGTGAGACAAGAGATAAAGGGCAAACCAAAGCAACAATGATACAAGGAAATATGTCATTAATTAACTGTACATCTCGGGCAAGGGGGAATTTTAGAGGAGGGAAGATGGGAGAATGAAAGAGGTGATAAAAGTGTGATAAGAATTGTATTTACTACCTTATGTATGTAAGTAACCCCTCTATATGTCACCTTGACAATAAAATTAAATTTAAAAAAGAGAAAAAACGGTTAAGCTAATCAAAACCAAAACAGGACAAAGAAGCATAGAAAATGGTACAAACTAGAAACTAAAACTAGAATGGCAGATGTGGACAAAACTATGAGTTAATCTTGGATGTCTGCTCTCCCTTCTCAGGTAGAAACAGAACATTTGATTCAAATTGTTGTATTCTGAGGGAGAATAAACCACGGAGGCACACTTAAAGTCTGAAGGAGCTTTATTTACAAAGGTATTTTATTTACAATCTAAAACCCAGAAGCAGATCCACCTTCCACCTCATGCTTGCCTGCAATTACCTTGTCCTGGAATAGTTACCCAGAACTCAGACCTGAGACCTGTCTTAACCTGAACTCTGAACCTCCAACTTAATTTCTAACCATCTCAGCCTCCAGGCCTGAAAATGTCCAAAACTCCAGACGTCCAGAGGAGCAGGCTTCTTTCCTGTAGGCCTAGCCTCTCTTCAAACTTTAAGCCTCAAGCCTCCCCCACAGGCTTTAGGCTTCTCTGCCATCACAGAGCTCTGGAATCCTCCCTCAGGCCTCAGGCCTAAGATTTCTCTTCAGGCCTAAGGCTTGGGACTCTCCCTCAGGTCTCAGGCCTAAGAATCCTCCTCAGGCCTAAGGCTCCAGTTTGGGTTCGCCTCCCTCCTCCAGCTGGCCTGGTTTGGCTCACCCTGTTCCTACAGCAGGCAGAGTATGGCTCACTGCTCCACTCTTCTCTGACCTGCTCTGTTCTCCTCCACTCCCTGCTATCTCTTGTCTCATACCAGTCTGCTCCACTTCACTCCCCTCCTCTCTCCTCCTGCTCTTTTCTCCTCCTCTCCTCCAGAAGTACTCCCCTTTTTTCACTTCCCTGCACCAGGAGTCCTGGGGTGGAGGTTCTGGTACCCACAGAGTGGGGCATGATTTCCTGTTTTCTATGCAGTGGGGCGTGGCACTCATGCCAATCTGGGGAGGGGCTTCTGCCCCTTAGGTTATTAAGAAATCATTGCAAAGTCTCCATCTCTCGGCTCCTTTGTAATTAGATATAGATAATACTATGGGACAAGAACAGTGTTGCTATTTCTGTAAAAGGACTGAGTATAATGGGTGATATTTGCCCCAGGAGCAAACCTAAGGTACCCTTCCCTCCTTACCCCCACACTACAAAGATTAGGGGCCATTGGCCAGTGTCCTCTTCTTATGGTTCCCACATGTCTGCCATGGAAGCAGTTGCATCAATCCAGGTACCTGGCTTCCTTGGCAACAGTCCTCCACGCTCAAGAGCATACCTATCAGTGGGTGCATGCTGAGCCCTGATTGGTCCATTCCTCACCGATGTCACTGGTCCCACTTGTGATTGGTCCATTTGCTCCCTGATGTCATCAGGTATTGTGAGCCATCCCCAGTAGGGTATATAGTAAGCTTCGCTCCCCTTTTGTCAGTTACAGTACTGGGAGCTTTTCTTGGTGACCTGCTGGACTAACTCTGAACGACTATAAGGCATTATTTGTGTGGGGGGTTGGGAGGGAGCTGTGTTGGTGTGGTTTGGGTTTGGGTATTTTCATTATTCTGGTGTTTCTATTAACTTGTTTGTTTCTTAGTTTAACTCATTTTGGTTAAAATTTCTTGTGTCATCTTCATTTAGAACATTAGAGATAATTATGACATTCACTACTTGCCATCCCAGTGGAAAGATGTCAAGATACAACAAAGTTTCCTTTAATTATTCTTCGGAAAGGGAAGAGGAGATCACCATCATCGGACAGTATCAACTGAAGGAGACCTTCGGCCATGGTAGCATTGGATATCTGCAGGTGGCCCATCACTGATTCACAGACACAAGGCTGGCCGTGAATGTTCTCCTGAAGAGAGACCTGGAGAACCATGGCATAGAAAATGAGGTGGTCATTGTCAAGAGCATATGTCACCTACACTTCATCCGTTTTTTTGAGGTGATGGAGGATAAAGACTATATATCATCCTGGAGTTGGCCACGTGGGGACACCTCATGGGGTTGATGTGCAAATCCTTCTGCAGCCGCATATTCAAGCATAATACCAGGAGGCTGGTTTTAGCATAAAACCAGATGGTGGGTGCTGTGCACTACCTTCACGAGAATGGAATTACACACTGAGACCTCCAGCCCAACAACAGCCTGTTGGAAGCCAAACACAATGCCAAGGTCAGTGATTTTAGGCTGAGTGTCATGACGACCACAGGCCAGTTGATAAAAGGGAACTTGTGGAGCCTTGATATTCTTACCCCCAGAAATGTTCCAACACAAACTCTATGATGACTATAAAATGGACATTTGGAACTCGGGCATCCTTTAGTATGTGATGACAGCAAAATTTCCTCTTTGAGGGGAGGAAGTTTGCTGACATACAGGTCCTAGTCATAGAGGCCAAGTATAGCCCTCCACTATACCTAACTGCAAAGGGACATGACCTACTTTCCCACTTCTGACTGTGGACTCCAGTAAGAGGCCCAATGTTGAACAAATACTGGAGCACCCCTGGCTGATAGAGTATGTGGCCTGTGGCCTGATTAGCCACTATCCAGCAAACTGGACCCATTATTTTAGCAGTCATGTGTGACATAGGGTAGAATGCAGCTGAGACTCAACAGGCAATACAGCACAGAGTATTCAATGAAGCCATGGGCATCTACCTGGTCATCAGAGAAAACTTAAAATAGAATGCTGGGCATGTGGAGTTGAGAACAATGCCTTGGATGGTACCACCATACCCAACTCCTGAAGAACATCACCCCAGACCTCTCCTTCCATGAAGGAGACACAGGTTACCCACACAACTTAGTAGTTTCAGCTTATCCTCAGAATTTCAGTGGGATGATGATGGCACCCAGAAACATGTGAGGAGAGTCTGAATTTCTAGTCTGCCTGCCATTCCCTGCTTCTTCCTGCCTAGCTACAGTTCTAGCAGAATCTTGGACCAGTTTTCCTTTGACTGGTTGAGAAGGCTAGAGAGTTGTGAGTCAGAGGAGAATCCCCTTCCCTCTGGGCAGCCACAATTGGAGGCCAAAGCCTCCAGCTGGAGTAAAAGGCAGGGATGGAGGAGAGTGGCTTACAGGATAGGCACCATTCTTCCCAGACTCTGCTGCTGTGTGAAGGTCCCAAAGTAATGCCCACAGGGTAAGAGCACAGCTATTCCAGGAAGGGGTGCAGAACTCAGATAATTTCTCTCACTGTGGTGTGGGAAATCAGAGAGGTGTTCACATAAATGCTGCGGGAGCAAGTCATGCTTGAAGTTCACACTGCATGTGGCCAGTTCACACTGCATGTGGCCAGCACACCCATCAGAGTCCTCAGCCCCGGCCAGCCCAGCCAGGTCCTGTGACAAGTGCCAGGGGATCCTGCAGCAGGAATTAGGGGGAAAGGACAACTGAAATGGAGTTGATATTCTAAGCTAAATGGTTGAATAGTACCTCCAGCTGCCTCTACCTTCTGAGCAAAATCAGTAGGCAAGCATTTTAATAATGTATACAACATGCCCCAAATACTTTATACATTGTTCTTAAGGGAATCAAGATCAGTTGAGCAAATAACGTCAAAATAGTGCTATGCTTGGTTATAAATTTTTTCTGTTTCTTGTAGCCTGGGATTGATCAGAGGAAGGTAATCATGACTGACAGGCAGGCAGGCAGGCATGGGAAGTACAGTCAACATCCTGTCATAATCACCCTTCTCTCAGTAATCTCAGGCTACAAGAAAAAGAATTTCAGCACTGTCCCAACACATCTGGGAAGGCAAGACATTTTAATAATGTATACAACGTGTCACCAAATACTTTATATATTGTGCTTAAGGACAGATAGATTGAGCAAATAATGCAAATTATGACACAATAATAGATATGATTTGTTGTAAATTATTTTTTATTGTAGCCTGGGATTTCTGAAAGAAGGGTGATCATGACAGGCAGGTAGGCTGGCAGGCATAATGAGGTACAGTCAATATCTTGTGATGATCACCTTTCTCTCAGAAATCCCAGGCTACAATAAACAAAACTTTGTGCACTGTCTCAACACATCTGGGAAGCCAAGAATTTTTAATAATGTGTACAACATGCCCCAAAATGCTTTATATTTTGTGCTTAAGGGCAGCTAGATTGTTTTGGCAATTAATGTCCATAATGACATAATAGTAGGCGTGCTTTGATGTGATATTTTTCTGTTTATTGTTGCCATGGAATTTTTAGAAAAAGGTGTTCATTACAGGCTGGCAGACAGGCAGGCAGGCTGGCAGGCAGACATTAGGAGGTACAGTCAACATCTTGTCATGGACACTGTCTCTTGGAAATCCCAGGCTACAATAAACAGGACTTGGTCCACTGTCTCAACATGTCTGAGAAGGCAAACATTTTTAACAATTTGTATCACATGCCCCCAAATCCTTTATAAATTGTGCTTAAGGGAAGTCAGTTTGATTGATCAATAATGTCAATTATGACATAAGAGTAGCTATGATTTGTAACATTTTCTGTTTATGGTAGACTGGTATTTGTCAGAGAAGGGTAATCATGACAGGCAGGTAGGCAGGTAGACAGGCAGGCTGGCAATCATTAAGAAGTAGAGTGAACAGTCTGTCATGATCACCTTTTTCTCAGAAATCCAAGGCTACAATAAACAGGACTTCGTCCACTCTCTCAACACATCAGAGAAGGTAAGAGGTAGGAAAGAAAAATATGACTCATAATTCTCATATCTATTCTCGCATTATTAAGTTTTACATGTATTAACGTTTTGAGAGAGAGAGAGCGACAGAGAGAGAGAGAGAGAGAGAGAGAGAGAGAGAGAGAGAGAGAGAGAGAGAGAGAGTGTATGTGCACTGGTCCTTAGGTTCAAATTCCAGGCCTGGGCACTCTCCTTAAACATTTTATCTAAAGGCTAGTGCTCAGTCACTTGAACCATAGCTCCACTTTCAGCTATTAGTGGTTATTGGAAAGTCTCATGACTTTCCTTCCCTGGGCTGTATTCTAACTGTGATCCTACATCTCAACCTCTTGAGTACCTAGGATTAGAGGAGTGAGCCACAATCACCTGTCAACTTCCCCAACTTAAAAAATTTTATTTGTATAATTTCTTAATTATCTTTAAGTAATCATATAGAGGTTTTAAATACAACATGTCAGTTTATGAATACAAGGCATCCTGAACAATGTCACTCCTTCCATCATTCTCCCCATCTCTCCCAACCCCACCCCTGGCTTACATGGCACTGTGTGTGTGTGTGTGTGTGTGTGTGTGTGTGTGTGTGTGTGTGTGTAATTTATTGAACCATGTTTCTTTTCCTTAAGAGACGTTTCGGTTATTGTTTTGTTTCATTAATACAGTACATTTTTAACATTCTTCATGTACTGTTGAATATTTGCTTCCATGTTTTGGGACAGATTTTGGGCTGAGAAGATTGAGAAAACCAAGTATGTAATTCCACTAAATCAATATGTAAGTTCTCTCATTAGGGCAGTTGGACCTTCCAGTATTCCATCTGTTAAATTTTTTTGGAAGGGCTCTGCAAATGTGCAAATTGCCACCCCATAAATTAAGCATATGGCTGAGATGCAATCTGTGTGCATGAGGCCATAAGTAGGAGATTATTGCCCAAAGGCCAGGCCAAGGGCACAAGGTGTTCCACTGCACACATGCCTCAGTTTCCTTAGAACTGACCTACAAGTGTTGTAACTGACCACACAAATGAGGTGGCACAGGAGGAGCTTGGAGGAGGTGGAGCCCAAGGTGTCGGGAAAGCCAAGGCTTGGAGAGTTGAATAGGTGCCGACATTCTTTCTGTGGATGTGGCAGTATTAACATTTAGATTAATTTCTCATGGCATTGGTGTTATTGGATTTTTCTTCTCTTGCCAACTCTATAACTGTGGTAACTACTGAGGTCTCCAGTGAACCTCAGAAGTAGAAAGGATGTTTGCAGAGGAGGACTACATGCATTCTATCTATCCTCAACACTCCTGCACAGACCCGTTCTCTGTTCAGAAGAATAGAAATGCATTTGTAAAGGTGTTAGCCTTGACATTCCCAGGACCTTCAAATAGCATTATATTCCTCCAGGTCTCTAAATGGAGCAACAACTTGGCTAGGTCAGAGATAGAACCACAATGATACATATGAGACCAAGTTTTGTCCTCTCTCTCTCTCTCTCTCTCTCTCTCTCTCTCTCTCTCTCTCTCTCCCTCTTCCTCTCTCCTTTATCCCCTTCCTTCCTTCCTTCCTTCCTTCCTCATTCCTTCCATCTTTCCTTCTTTCATTCTTCCCTCCCTCCCTCCCTCTTTCCTTTTCCTTTGTGCCAGTACTGGATGAAAACAGCCTTCTGAGAAGCCCCGTGGACACAGTCAGGTACAGCAACATGAGTTTCTTGTCAGCAGGGGCTGACAGAACCACCTCTCCCATGGGAGAGGGAGAAATGATTCTTTTGTTTATGTGTGTGTGGGGGGGATTTCTTAACCTAGCAAAGCTAAGGTCCAGGGATTCATGTGGGGCATGGGAATGGGGGATTTTGTTACAGTGGGTTAAGATTTGTGGCAGGTGCCTGGGTAGTAGATAAGGGAGCCTGCTGTTCACATTTGTGGTGGTGACTGACCAAATGGAATGTTACTTCAAGGTGAGAGGAGGGGGGGAACTGGGGATCAGCCGCCTGCTCCAAAAGGACACTTGGTGGGCCAATGGGAGGAAAGGTCCATGCCAGGCTAACACTGCCAATTGAATTCAGGGCCTGGCCACTGTCCCCTAGTGTTTTGTGCTCAAAGCTGGCACTTTCCCACTTGTGCCCCAGCTCTGCTTTTAGCTTTTTGCTGAATGGCAGATCAGAATCCCATTGACTTACTATCTGGACTAGCTTCAAACTAGTGTCCTTATGATGTAGGTTATGGCCTGAAGCCTTGCAGAAGTAACACCTTTTTGTCCCCCAAGGAGAAAAAGCCTGACCCCAGAACTGTTGTTTGCTCAAGCAGGTTTAGCAAAAAGCTGTTTGCTCAGCAGCTTCTTAAAAAGAAAAGTCCCCCAAAATGTTCCAGCCTCCCAGTATTTAGGGGAGTAAGTCTACATTTACGGCTCTGTTTTGCTTCTGTATATGCTTTTAAAACAAAGCATTGCTTGCCAGAAAGGATGTGAAATTTGTCTTTAAAAGACTTAACTCTGAGGTGCTTCAGGATGCACAATTTGGGAAGTCTATGTGCAGCCACAGGCCTGTGAAGGCAACAATAGATTCCTATGATGTGGCTTATTAACTGTGGCATCCTCTGTTTTCTTGCTGATTAAGTTACAGCTCAGAGAGCTCAGCCTCCTGAGTAGCTAAGATTACAGGTGGGAGCCACATATGGGATGTGGCCTACAAGGCCTACAAAGCCTTGGTACACTCCACTGAGACATGGGGTCACACAGACAGATGAATGGACAGATAGGATGTGGCCTACTGTGCATTTGCAAACCCCACTGACCCTACCATGACTGTGACACATATGGACGGGTGGATAGAGGGACAGGCTGTGGCCTACAAAGGCTTGACACACCACACTGGGGCACGGGCATGCATGTGCAGATGGAGAGACAGATGGGCTGTGGCCTACAAGGCATAGGAAATTGGCGCACCCCACCAAATCACTTATGCCCATGGACAGATGGACAAAAAGACGGGATGTGGCCTACACAGTGCACGAAGCCTTGGCACACACCACTGAGACTCAGACGCATGCAGGTGGACAACCAGACCACATGACAGTGGCCTACAGAGCCTTGGCACATCCCATGGAGAGACAGAGATGTGAGCACAGATGAACGGACGCCCAAACCATGGCCTACATGAGCCCCTGTGGGTCTGGCCTGTGCACATGGGTCCTTGCAGCCGTCTCAGCCCCCAAATGGGTTTTCCCGCCCTCAGTGTACATCCGGCTGCACCTCAGGAGGAGCACTGTGGACTAAGTCCAGCTGGCATGTTCAGCGTACATGGAGGTGGGGGCCATTGGTTAGGAGGAGGAGGGTTTGTGGGTGGTAATCGAGAAAGAAGAGGAGGATGAGGGTGATGGCGTCCACGTTTTGGGTGAGGGGGAGGTCATGAGGATGTGGTGTCATGTGGTGGTGGCAGGGGGCAAGGGGCATGCGAGTGTGGTGTGGATGCTGCCCAATGGGCACGTGGTGATAGGCTTGAGTGGCAGAAGCCTAGACTGGGGGGCCTAGACAGTGGAGGTCCAGATAGTGGAGGACAAGACCAAGGAGACCATAGAGGCTGAGACCAGGGAGACCATGGAGGCCCAGACCACGGAGGTTCAGACAGTGGAGTCCGAGACACTAAAGCCCAGACTGTGGAGGCCAAGACATTGGAAGCTGAGACCAAGGAGACCATGGAGGCTGAGCCCACAGAGGTCCAGACATTGGAGGCCAAGACCGTGGAGACCATGGAGGGTGAGACCAAGGAGACCATGGAGGCCAAGACCAGAGAGGCCCAGACCATGGAGGCCCAGAAAGTGGAGGTTGAGACTATGAAGGCCAAAACCATGGAGGTGTGGACCATGGAGGCCAAAACCAAGGAGACCATGGAGGCTGAGACTATGGAGGCCCAGACAGCAGAGGCCAAGACCAGGGATACCATGGAGGCTGAGACCAAGTCGACTACAGAGGCCCAGCCTTGTAGGCCCACACCATGGAGGTCCAGACAGTGGAGGCAAAGACTTTGAAGGCCAAAACCATGGAGGCCGAGACCATGGCAGCCGCAAACACCAATACCATGAAGGCTGAGACCATGAAGACTGAGATCTTGACCTAAAAGGTCAAGACCATGGAGGCCCAGAAAGTTGAGACCAAGGTCATGGAGGCCGAGACCTTGGAAGCCCAGGCAGTGAAGGTTGAGACCACAAAGCCCGCAAACACCAAGACAGTGGAGGCCAAGACCACGAAGTCTGAGACCACAGAGGCACAGACATTGGAGGCCCAATCCTTGGAGGCCCAGACCGTGCAGGCCCACACAGTGGAGGCCCAGCTCTTGGAGACCCACACAATGGAGGCCCAGGCCATGGAAGCCTGGCCCTTGGAGGCCCAGGCAACAGAGGTCCAGGCTATGGAGTCTGCGTGGCACTCTGTGACGGAGGCCAGCACCTCCACCTCCATGCCATGCACCCCTCAGACTCGGGCTGGTTTCACTGTGTGACCCGCAAAGGGTCGGCCACAGTCCGCTGTGCGCACTGCCTCCTTGTTCTCCCTCAGCCCCAACTGAAGGCCCAAGTGAAGGCCCAGACGGTGGAGGCCCGGATGGTGGAGGCCGGGTTCACCTTATGCCTGCCCTGTGTGGCCCGGCTGACCCAGCCCCCCACGTGGCATCGATCCTTTGGAATGGCCACATCCTGGCCACCATGGCCAACACTTCCCATGCGTCAGTTGGACCAGATGGGACCCTGACCATTGAGGACATCCACACTGGGAATGGAGGGTGCTATGCGTGCTTGAGTGCCAAACGTGTGGGCCAGGCGCAGCATGACATGGAGGTTGCGGTGGAGGCTCACCAAGTGAAGGCCTAGGGCAGAGGATCAAGGGTGGAGGCTTGGGATGGAAAAGTGGATGCCCAGGCTGAAGGATCGAGGGTGGAAGCCCACAGAAGGGATACCTGGGGTGGAGGATCCAGGCACGATGCCCGGGACAGAGAAGGATTGAGAGTAGAAGCGTGGGGTGGAAAGATGGAGGCCCAGGACAGAGAATGACCAGAGGTAGAGGCCCACAGAATAGAGGCCCAGAACAGAGGTTCGAGGGTGGAGGCCTGGGATGGAGGAGGACCGAGGATAGAGGCCCAGGATGGAAAAGTGGAGGCCCAGGAAGGAGGAGGGTTGAGGCTCGAGGCCCAGAATGGAAAAGTGGAGGCTCGGGATGGAGGAGGATCGAGGGTTGAGGCCCACAGAATGGATGCCCAGAGCACAGGATCAATGGTGGAGGCCCCGGACAGAGGAGCATTGAGGGTGGAGGCCTGCAGAATGGAGGTCTGGAATGGAGGATCAAGGTTGGAGGCCTGGGATGAAGGAAGATTGAGGTTGGAGGCTTGTGATGGAAAAGTGAAGGCCTGGGTTAGAGAATGATCAAGGGTGGAGGCCCACAGAATGGGGACCCAGAACAGAGGATTGAGGGTGGAGACCTGGGGCTTTGGACAAAGGGTGGTGGCCCAGAGGAACTGAGGCCATCGTGGGTTTGAGGCCTGTGGGCTCTGGCCTGAGTGGTGCGCCGACATTCTGGCCCCGGTACGAGGCTGCCACTTGGGCTCCACCACTCTGGCCTCCACCCCTATGACCTCCACCACCCCGTTGCCATTGGCCTTTGAGGAGGAGGAGGATGGGTCGTCTGACTCAGTTTCCCCTGTGGGAGGCCCAGGAAATGAGTCCCCACAGGTGCACCTGGGAATGGCCTCCACATCTGGGGACCCCAAGTCCATGGCCTAAACTCCTCCAGCCTCCATTCCCCCCTCTGCCTCTACAATTCCAGCCTCCACATCTGGGGCCTCCACGCCTCCGGCCTCCACATCTCTGGCTTCCATTTCCTCTGCCTCCATTCCCCTGGCCTTCACATCTGGGTCTCCATTCCCCCAGACTCATTGTCTCCAGCCTCGACCTCTCAAACTTCCATTCTTCTGGCCTCCACACCTGCGGCCTCCATGGCCTTGCTTTCCTGGGCCTCCCTGCATGACCTCACCCGCGGCAGTCCCCTGCCTCAGTTTCCCTACACGTCCTGCCTCGTGGCCCGGCCCCTGGCTGCTGTGACTGTGTCTAAGGACGCCAACGTCACCCTGCCCTGCACAGCTGCTGGACACACCTTGCCTCACATGAAATGGACCAGGCTACACACAGTGGGTGCCTCAGTTTACACCCTTTTCCCTCCCTTCCCTTCCGGGAAAGGTGGAAAGGAGGGAGGTCAGAGGACAGGGGAATGGGGGGAGTATCCCTCGCTCTACTGGCTGGCTCTCTCTCTCTTCCTGATGGGTTTGTCCTGTCCATTGTCTGTCTCCCTGTCTGTCTGTCTGTGTGTGTGTCTCCTTGTCTCTAAGTCTGTCTGATTTGTCTTCCTGTCTCTGTCTGTCTGTCTCCCTGTCTGCCTATCTGTCTTTCTGTTTCTGTGTCCATCTGATCTGTCTTCCTGTCTGTCTGTCCGTCTGTCTGCCTGTGTCTGTCTGTCTGCCTGTCTGCCTGTGCGTCTGTCTCCCTGTCTCTGTGTCCATCCAATCTGTATCTGTGTGTGTGTCTTTCTCCATGTGTGTGTACGTGTGTCTGTCTGTCTGTCTTGCCTGTGTCCCTATGTCTTTCTGTCAGTCAGTCTATCAGTCTGTCTCTTTGTCTGACTGTCTCCCTGTGTCTGTCTCAGTGTCTGTCTGTCTGCATGAGTCTCTGTCAGTCTGGTGATCAATTTGTCTGTCTGTCTGTCTGCCTATCTGTCATCTGTGTCTCTGTCTGTCCATCTGTGTATCTGTCCATCTGCCTCCCTGTGTCTCTGTCTATCCATTGATTGATCTGTCTGTCTTTGTCTGTCTCTTGGTCTGTTTGTCTGCCTGTGTCTCTGTGTTTGTCAGTCAGTTCATTGGTCGGTCCATCTGTGTATATGTCCATTTGTGTCTGTCTGTCTGCCTCCCTGTCTCTCTGTCTATTCCACAAATTATCTGCCTGCCTGCCTGTCTTGTCTGTCTGCGTGTGTCTGCTTTTGTCTCTGTCTCTGTGTTGGTCTGTCTGAATCTCAGCCACTGTGTTTGTCTGTGTCTCTCTGTCTTTCTGTCTGTCAGTCAGCCTGTCTGTCTGAGGGTCAATCTGTCCATGTGCGTGTCTATATTGAGGTCTGTCTGTCTGTCTGTCCATCTGTAACTCTGTGCCCTTCTGTCTGCCAGTCCGTCGGTCTGTCTGTTTGTATCTGTCTGTCCAGCTGTGTGTCTGTCTGTATGTCTCTGGGTCTGCCTATCAATATCTATGTCTCTCTCTGTCTGTCCCGCTGTCTATTCAATGATCGATCTGTGTGTCTGTCTGTGTCTCTGTCTGATGATCTATCTGTCTGTCTCTATATCACTCCATGTATCTCTGTCAGCCTGAAGATTGATCTGTCTGTCTGCCTGTCTATGTATCCATTATCTGGACTTCTGTGTCTGTCATCTGTATGTCTGTCTCAGTGTCTGATAGTCTGTCTATCTCTAGATCTATCTGTCTGACTGTCTATGGGTCTGTCTGTGTCTCTGTCTAATGATGGATCTGTCTGCGTGCCTCTGTGTCTGTCTGTCTCTGTGTCTGTGTCTGTCTGTCTGTGTCTCTGTGCCCTTCTGTCTGGCATTCAGTCAGTTAGTCGGTCTGTCTGTGTGTTTGTCTGTCCGAGCATGTGTCTATCTATCTGTCTGTCTCTCTGTCTGTGTCTGCATCTGTCTCTGTGTCTGTCTATCTGAATATCGCTTGTTCTATCTGTCCATGTCTGTGTGTCTGTGTCTTTCTGTCTGTCTGTGTCTCTGTCTGTGTCTCTGTCAGTCTGTGGATGGATGGACGTGTGGACACCCAATGAGTGTGTGTCCATCCCTCCATCCATCCTCCCGTTCGTCTGTTCATACCCCACACCCCCACTGCATGCAAGGTGCTGACCCCTCACACCTGCTCCCTGTGCCTCTCCATCCTCCCTGGTGGCTCCCTTGTCCTGCACGGGGCCTGAGCCCAGGATGCCAGCGACTATGAGTGCATGGCCACCAACCACCATAGCCAGGCCTGGTGCCCATCTGGGGACACAGTGGTGGATGACATCAAGGACACCACCATAGACACCATGGACACCAGAGACACCACCAGAGACACGGTAGACACCATAGACATGACCATGCATGCTGCTGGTGTCATAGACAATGCCACAGACATCGTAGATGCCATAGACACCACCGTGGACGACGTGGACACAATAGACACCACTGTGGACACTGGATGCCATAGACATGACCGTGGATGCCACCACACACAACATGGATGCCACCAAGGATGCCGTAGGAGTCACAGATGATGCCGAGGACACCACGGATGCTGTGGGTGCGACCATGGACCCCGTGGAAGCTGTGTCACAGACATCAGCATGGATGCCATAGGTGTCACAGACAATGCCATGGACACCTTAGTAAACACCATGGACACCTTAGACATGACCATGGATGCTATAGGAGTCACAGATGATGCCAAGGACACCATAGACACCACTATGGATTCTTTGGACACCGTAGGTGTCACAGATGTGACTGTGGAAGTCACCGCACACAACATGGAGGCCACAAAGGACAACGTAGGAGTCACAGATGATGCCGAGGAGGCCAGAGGTGCTGTGAACACCACCATGGGCCTCATGGAAGCTGTGGATGTCACAGGTAACACTGTGGACACCTTAGACACAACTATAGTTACCGTATGAGTCACAGACGATGCCCAGGATGCGTGGTCACCACAATCGACACAGTAAGTGTCACAAATGATTCCGTGGACACTAGGGATGCTGTGGACGCCATAGACAACACCATGAATGCCATGGAGGCTGTGGGTTTCACAGACCCCAACAGGGCTGCCATCTCTGGCCCTGCATGGCCGTGGTGTGAGGTAACGGTGGCAGCAGTGGACATGGTCATGTTGGAGTGCCGCGTATCCTGGTGCATCCCATCCCCCTTGTCCCTGTGTGGTGGATGATTCTGAACAGCTGCATGTGGCTCTGGGCCCCGCTGGCCAACAGGCGCTTCCGACTTCATGTCAACCACAGCTTGAGCATCATGCTGGTCACCCCTGAGGACCGTGGGGTCTACTGGTGAGTGGCAGAGGCCGGCGTGGGGCTGGAGGACTGGCTGCGGATCACCTGACTGCCACCCGTGATCCACAAAGCCAGGGCAGAGACAGTGGCAGCCACGGCTGGGCTGGGTCTGAACATCCATTGCTCCACATGGGCCGTGGCCCTACGAGCGATCATCCAGTGGGTCCTGCCCAACAGATCCCACCTGAGTGCTCCCAGATGTCAATAGCTGGGGACATCCTCGTCTTCCCCAATTGCACGCTGTCAGTGCGGTGGCTTCCATGAACGATGTGGGGCAATATGAGTGTGTGGCTGCCAACACCATGGGCGTGGCCTGCAGGATGGTCACAGTGGATGTTAGGACCCAGCCCCACACGAAACAGCCCAGGGTGCAGGCCGGGCACATGGCACATATGTGGGTGACACATGGGGCAAACCTGAGGCTGTACTGCCATGCGTGGGGTGACCCAATGCCAGGGGTGATGTGAAGGATGCCAGACAAATGCATCCTGGAGGAAGGTGAGGAGATGATAAGTGTGGTGGGGTGGTGGAAATGGAGGGATATGTCCATCCACCCTCCCACCCATCCAATGACTCACCCATCCATTGACCCATACACCCACCCACCCATCCACCCACCCAACCACCTAACCACTCAACCCTCCACTCATCCACCGATTCTTCTCTCCAACCACCCATCCACCCACCCACCCATCCATGATCTAACTAACCATCCACCCACCCACCCACCCAGCCATCGACCCATCCACCCACCCATCCACCCATCCACCCACCCATCCATCCATCAAACCACCCACACATCCATCCACACACCCAACCATCCATCCACCATCCACCCATCCATCCACCCACCCACCCAACCACCCCTCCAGCCACCCATCCATACATTCATCTGTCCCTCCTGCCCTCCCTCCCCCTCTCAACCCCTATGGCCACATCCATGCCTTCGACAATGGCAGTCTGGTGGTGTGCAAGGTGACTGCACAGGATGCTGACGACTACCTGTGCATGGCCCAAAAGGTCGTGGGCGATGACCACAAGGTGCTGTGGGTGAATGTGGCCATGGCGGCTCCCAGGATCCGCCACCTTGACCCCATGCACCCTCACGCTCCTCATCACCATCCACCTCTCCCCATCCGTGTGGCCCCCAGTGTCCTCCTCCGCGTGGACTGTGTGGCCAGAAGCCTCCTGAACCCCGAGGTGTCCTGGCGTCTACCTGATGGTACCTGGGTAGCCCCCAGGGTGTGGGTCAGGAATCTGGGGTCCAGGGCCGCCATGATGCCCAATGGGACATTGGTGGTGATGGGTGTGAGGTATGGGGAGGCCAGTGAGTACGCCTGCCAGGCGTGCAACTGGGCCGGGTGGGATGAGCTGCATGTGCTCCTCCTCTTCCTCTCCATCATCACCACCACCTTCATCTCCATCATCATCATCATCATCACCATCATCTTCATCATCATCACCATCATCTTCATCGTCTTCCTCCTCATCATCATCATCACTATCTTCATCCTCTTCATTATCGTCTCAACCATCATCATCATCTTCTTCATCACTATCGTCATCTTCATCATCTTCTTCATCACCACCATCTTCATCATCACCGTATTCATATCTGTCCTCAACATCCTTTCCTTCCTCATCATTTCCTTCATCACCATCCTGGATCATTGTCATCATCATTTCATCGTCATCATCTTCTTCATCATTGTCATCATAATCATTTCCTTCATCATCATCATCATCATTTCCTTCATCATCATCATCACCATCATTTCTTCATCATTTTCTTCATCACAATCATCATCATTTCCTTCATCATCATCATCATTTCCTTCATCACTCCCTTCATCATCATCTTCTCCATCATCTTCTTTCCTTCATCCTCCTCATCTTCATCATCATCATCATCATCATCACCCTTTATCCTCCTCCTTCCCCCCCACCCCACTGCCACCATCCACATCCCCTACAGTGACCCCGTCACCCTGCGCTGCCCCTTACTCTGCTCGTCCTCCTCTACCTCCCCCTTGTCCTCCTCCTCTCTATCCCCATCCCCCATCACCTGTCTGATGCTGACCTGCCACCCGATGCCCTCCCCGTCCTCCCTGTCCTCCTCCAAGTACTCCATCCACCCCGATGGCCGTCTGTCCATCCTCTGCATCCAGCGCATCAATGGTGGCAGCTACACCTGCCTGGTGGCCAGGGAAAGGTGTGCCATGGTGGATTTCCAGGTGCTTGCTGGTGCCTCCCCTTATCCTGGATGGAGGGATTGAGGCCACCATGGTGGTGACGGACAAGGTCCAGGCTCATGGAGAGACCAACATGGTAGTGATGGAGAAGGCCCAGGCCCTTGGAAAGACCAACATGGTAGTGGTAGAGAAGGCCCAGGGCCATGGAGAGACCAACATGGTGGTCATGGATAAGTCCCAGGCCCTTGGTGAGACCAGCATGGTGGTGATGGACATGGCCCAGGCCCATGGAGAGATGGAGACGGCCCTGGTGGTGGAGGCCCAGGCCCCACAGGGCGAGGGCCGCAGCCTGTTGCTGTGCTGCCCAACGGTCCGGTGGCCCCATTCCTGTGTCCTGTGGCTGCTGCCAGCTGGTGCTGCCCATCGGTTACCGGAGACCGGGGCCGCCGGGTTTTGGTGCGCATGGATGACAGTCTGGAGCTTCAGGGCCTGCAGGCCAGCGAGGAGGCTGGGGCGGTGTGCCTGGACTGCAACCTGGCCAGGGTGGTGCGCAGGCCAGTCAGGGTGTGGGTGGTGGATGCCATGCCTCCGGGAATCCCTGGTTCTTGGGGTCACCCTGGGATTCCCCACAAGATGCACCCCACAGTATGCATCCTTGTTGCAAGACACCGGAGATTTCCTGCAAGATTTCCCTGCCGGTGGTCACCACGGGTTTCCCCACAAGATACACCCCATCAACCCTGGCATCCCTGCTGCAAGACACCCAGAGATTTCCTGTAGGATGCACCCCATCAACCCAGCCTTCCCTGCTGAGAGACACCCGGAGATTTCCCGCAGGATGCACCTCATCGACTCAGGCATCCCTGGCTCTGGGGGTCACCCTAGGATTCCCCACAAGATGCACCCCACAATGGGCATCCCTACTGCGGATCACCCTGAGATTTTCTGCAGGGTGCACCCCATCAACCCGGACATCTCTTGTTGTGGGGGTCACCCCGGGATTCCCTCAGGATGCACCCCATTCCATCCTCATCCATGAAGGCCAGATATTCTTCCTGCTCTGCCTGGCTGCCACATTTCCATCCTCCCTGTCCTCATCCTCATCCAACTACTCCCTCATCTCCTCATCCTCCTCCCTGTCATCCCCATCCTCCTCTTCCCTGTCTTCCTCCTTCTCCTCCCTGTCCTCCTTCTACTCTTCTTTCTCCTCTTCCTCCTCCTCCTCCCCATACTCCTCCTATTTCTCCCCATCCTTCTCTCCCGTCCCCCTCCTCCTTATCTTCCTCTTCCTCCCCATTCTCCTCCTCATCCTCCACCTCCGCCCCATCCTCATCCTCCTCCTCCAGCCCGTCCTCTTCCTCCTCCTCCATATGCACCCTATCTTCCCAGGCCTCCCCAGCCTCCTGCTCCTCCTCATCCTCCCATCCTCCTCCCCAACTTCCTCCTCCTCCCCATCCTTCCCATTCTCCTCCTCCTCCTCCCCAACCTCCTCCTCTGCTGCCTCCTCCTCCCCATCCTCCCTGTCTTCCTCCTCAGTCTTCTGGTTGCTCCCCGACTGCAGAGTCTTGCGTGGTCCCCAGTGCTGGGACCACTTAGCTGTCTCACACAATGGCTCCCTGGGAGGCATTGCCTGGCAACGTGATGGGACCCAGATGTCCTCAGCAGCCTCCAGCTCTGCTAAGCAGGATGCTACTGCCTGACAACTGCCAGTGGGGACCCCACCCCTCCATCACCATGGCAACCACCTGCACATCCTGCAGGGGGGAGGGGACACGCTGAGGGAAGGTAAAACAATCAAATTAATAATAACAATAAAACGAATAAAAATGATAATAATGAAATAAATAAGAATAAAAATGACAATAAATGAAATAAATAAGACTAAAAACAATAATGGAATAATAATGATAAAATAGATAATAATAATAAAATAAAAATGAAATAAATAAAAATGGATAATATTAATAATGAAATAAATAAAAATTAAAAACAGCCCAGGAACTTTCTACAACTCACGTTCCAAACTTTTGAGGCAGATATTATTATTTATTATCATAATCATTATTATCTCTCTTGATTATTATTTTATCATTATCATTATTAAATATTATTATTTTATCTATTGCTCTTTCCAAGCGGACCATGAGACCAGAGGAAAATGGTCTCTCCGTCTCATTAAAATTAAATAATAAATAAATAAATGAAAATATAAAGAAATGAATAGTGCTTCTTTTCTTTTCTTTCCTCTTATTTATTCTGCTTTCCTCACAAAACCTTCCAGGGCCTGGGGAACATCATTCATAAAGGTCTGTATTTTGGTGTAATCATATATACACACATATACTATATATGTAATATATGCATAATATATAAGTACATAATATATATTATATAATATGTTATATATTATTACATAATATAATGTATTATGAGATGATATTATAATGGGTTCTATGACTGTCTTCTACATTCATTCATGGATACATGCACATTGATAAGTTACTCATTTATTATGGTACGTAAAAGAATGTAGCAATACTGTCACACAGTGTATAATGTGCATTCTGTATTGTTATTAATTAATGATGCATATAATATAACATGAAATTTTATTATACTATTCTTTGACACACAATTATACAGAAAAATGATGTGGAATGTAATAAGAGTACATTATGTGATATATGATAATTCTATAATAGCATATGATAGTATTGTATTATGTATGTGATATTAATGTAGTATTGCAGAATAATTAATATGATATATACTATTAAATAATACAATATTATGATACGATGTATAATAATGCATCAAATTGGAATAATATAACAATAATATATTCTATGACACACCATAATAGAATAATATATTGTATTATATATAATAATGTATCACTTCATGTATAATATTACAATAATATATTCTATTATACATCATATGATATTATATAGTACTAGTATGTATAATAATGTATCATATTATGTATATTTCAATGATATATCCTATTATGTGTCATAATATAATATATTGTACTATTATATTCTATATAATATCATTACATTACATAATAACATGCGACATAATAACATTATGTGACATAATAATAGTATAGTATACTATCTTATATATAATATTATAGGACATATCCTATGTTCCGTAGGTTATATATTGTATGACTATATGATGTAGATCACATTAAATATTAGGATTGATCCATTCTCATTATATATAATATAATGCCCCAGGCAGGCCGCTTCTGGTGGGTATCTAGGATATGGAACTTGTCCTGCTCCCAGCCATGTCACTCTTGTGAGTCTCCAGGCAACACGTCCCTAGTCAGGGTCACTGGTGTAGGCCTCTTCCGCTTGGTATCCAGGAGACAGGTTACGTCCCGCCTACTCCCCACAATGACTGCCACTTCGCACAGTATCCAGGCAAAAGGCTTAGTCCTGCACCAATGACTGTCACTTTCACTTGGTATCCAGGCGACAGGCTTCATTCCATACCCCAAGGTCGGCCACTCCCCCTGGTATCTCCTCCCTGCTTCCCAGTGAACCTAACAAGCAGCTCTCCCCCTGCTGTCACTTCCAGTGAGCACCTCGTTCTTTACTGATTGGTTCACACAAGGGCCAGCCCCACCTCTAGGCGTGTCTATCACTTCGCATTGGCCCACAGCCTGACTGTCCTTAGCACAAGCCCCCTGGTCTCACCCCTTTGTTCCAGGTCGCCTCTGAATGGTCAGCCTGGGATTAGGCCTGGCTCCTTCTGATTGGTCCATGTAGGAGTCTGGCCCTGCCCACCACCTAAGGCACGCCCCCAGCAGACTCTACCTCAGGGCCCAGGTGAGTATATCAGAATCTATGGGTGATGGATTCTCCCATAGTTCCCTGCGTGATACAATGTCAATCCAGTCCACATATCATAGAAATGGGATGTAATGTCACATATCAAACATAATATAATAGATAACTTGTGACAATATATCATATAAAAATTATATAATGTAATTGTGATGTAATATATCATGCATAATATATTAGATAACATGTAATAATTTATAATATAAAATTATATAATGTAATTGTAACGTAATGTAATATATCACACATAATATAATAGATAACTAGTGATAATATATAATATGGAATATGTAATAATCTACTATATCCTATATACTATAAATGTGATATGACATAATGTATAATGCTTAATGTAATATCTAACATGCAATAATAATATTTAACATAATATATAGTATATTATATAATATATAATAGACAAATGTGACATATATAATATAATACATAAGGCTATGTGTATTGTAATATATACTTTCTAATTATATAATATAAATGTGGAATAATACAACAAATAATATAACATGTAATTTGCTATAACATCTTATATATTATATAATATAAAATGTATATAATGTAATATATAATGCATTGGGTAATGTATATTATGTAATTTATAATATCATACTGTGCAATATATAGCATATAAATGTGATATAATATATACTCTACAATATAATACATAATTTGTAAATATAAATGTAGTATCCTGTAACTTTATATAATGTGTAATAGATAACATAATATGTATTTTGTAAGAGTACACTACATACTATAAAATGCAAACCCATGTTATCACATGTAATATCACATAGAACATTATATAAATGTGATAGAAAATATACACCGATGTTAATCCAGTCTCTATATATAACACAGACATGATGTATAATACAGGTATTATATATAATACAAATATGATATATAATACCATTATGATATGTGATATATTACTATATATTTGTATATCATATTACATATTATAGGATATAGAATAACAAAGTTATAGAAATGACAGGTATGGCTTGTAATTCTGTAAGTGCAGTTATATTAATAATTACAGATATCATATAGACAGTTATATATAATCTACAATTGTATTAATAATGTTTATAGTCATTAGTAATTGTATTCATCACATATAGTTATATATAATTGTACTAATATGTATAATACAGTTATATATAAAAATAAATATAACTATATTAGTAATATACAATATAATATATAATAATATAATAACAATATACAACTATAATACATAACATATGAATTATATAATGATAGTATATCATTACAATAATAACATATAATTTATAGTTTTAATAACTGTATTAATAAAATAGTTACATATAATTGTATTTGTAATTGTAATATATAATAGTTACGGATATAAATAAGTATAATTATATTAACATATATAGTTATGTATAATTGTATTCATAGTGTATAGTTATATACAATTATGTTAATAATATATAGCTATATTAATTACATGTAGTTATATATAATTATACTAATATGTATAATACAGTTATGTATAAAGTAAATACAACTATATTAGTAGTATATAACATAATATATAATAATATTAATAACAATATACAACTATATTAATATTATATAACATATGCATCATTTAATTATATGTCGGAAGCCGAGCTAGCAGCTAAGCTCATCCTGACCTCTGGCTGTGCCGATGTCGCCAAGATGTCTCGAGCCAAACTTGCACCTAGGTTCATTTTCACCTCTGGCTGTGCTGTTACCGCAAAGTCCACAGCCACTGTCCGGAATTGCTTTGTTACCTTGTGTTTACTGTAATCAAATGTTGTAAACTTCAAAGCCTCTTTGTGTTCTGGAATTTTAACAATCCTATGCTATTCCCTGGTTCCAAAACTGCATATAAGCTGGGAGTTGGAATAAACTGTTGCTGCAGTCTTGAGGTTCAACCTCACGGCTGCAGACCTCCCGTACCCCATCTTTGTCTCTTGTCTTTTTTCTCTTGCCTTATTTTTCCTTTTCCGTATCCCTGCCGCCCCTCAGTCAGGATTTCTGTTCCCCTGCCGGCTGGCCCGGCAGGATTATAGTATATAATTACAATAATAACATATAGTTTATAGTTTTAATAACTATGATATTAAAATATATAGTAACATATAATTGTATTAATAATATATAATACTTACATATAAAAACTCGTATAATCATATTAACAATATATAGTTATATATAATTTTATTAATAATGTACAGTTATATATAATTATATTAATAATATATAGCTATATTAATCATATATGTAATATATAATCATAGTATTTAAATATACATGTGTAATTATATTAACAATGACATATAATATATAGAATCATACATATAATTGTATTCATAGCATATATGTTGATATATAATTGTAGTAATAATAATCTATATAATAATTATACATAAAATACATATAACTGTTAATTATATAATACTATATAATACACTTGTATAAATAATAATATGTAATTATAGTGAATAATAATATATAATATCTATAGTATATAGGGATCCTCCTCCCAACCCCAGCTTCCTGGCTGACCTCCACATGCCCTTGAGGAAGGTCCATGGAAGGCCCATTGGCCCTCCTTGATCTAATCTCTTCCTTCTCCTCTATCTCCATCTGCATCCAGCAGGGCGCCCACTTTGGGCCTGCTCTTCCTCCTCCTCCTCCTCCCTGCCTGTGGGGGGCACCAGGCCACCCCGCCTCCAGACCCAACATCCTGCTCATCCTGGCCAACGACCTGGACATCGGGGATCTCGGCTGCTATGGCAACTGCACCCTCAGGTGAGCCCTGGGGCACCCAGGGGCAGGTAAGGGAGAAGGGGTTCGGGTGGGGGTGTGAGAGGAGACAGGCAACCCGACACAAAGAGGGAATGTGGAAGGGATTTCATAGGTGGGCTGGCACCCAAAAAGAAAGATGCGTGATGGATGGGTGGGTGGAGGAATGGGTGGAGGGACAGGTATGGATGGGTGGATAAATGAATAGATATATGGATGGGTGGGTGGATGGGTGGATGGGTGAATGGATGGGTGGCTGGATGAATAGATGGGTGGATGAATGGAAGGGTGGGTTGATGGATGGATGGAAGCATGGATGGGTGGGTCGGTTGAGGGGTGGATGGATAGGTGGAAAGCTGGATGAATGGATAGGTGGTAGATGGATGGGTGGGTCGGTGGGTGGATGGATGGGTGGGTGGAAGGATGGATAGGTGGATGGATGAATGAATGGATAAATGGATGGATGGATGGGTAGAAGGATGGGTGCATGGGTGGGTAGATGTTGTATGGATGGATGGGTGGAGGGACAGGTGGATGAATGAATGGATAGATGGATGGATGGGTAGGAGGGAGGCTGGATAGATGGGTGGAAGAATGGATGGAGGCATTCCCAGCTCCCTCCTCCCACCTTGCAGGTGGAAGTGTCTGGAAGATCCACTTGGTCACCCCAGTCTTCAACCCCTGGAACTTGTGTGGTTGCTTCCCTTCCTCCCTATGCCTGTGCTGGGGTCCCAGGGTGCGGCAGCACCACCCTCCACTGCTCCTAGAGCTAACCTCCGTCCGACCAGGGCGAGCAGCTGTGTGCTGACCCCTGACCCAGAAGTTCTGCTGCAGCCCCTTCCCTTCCTTGCCCACCACCCAACCCCCACCCCGTGATCAAATCCGTTCCCATTGTGCCTGCCCCCTGATGACCATAATCCATCAACCCGGAGCATGAGCAGAATCCCCACCAGAAATGGCCAAATCCCGGGAAAAAAATCGTCATCACCTTTTCCACCTCCAATTCATAATTAATTAGTGAAAATGGAGGGGGGGAAAGATAAAGAAAGAGGCAAAGCAAGGAGGCAAAATGAGGAGGGGTACAGTGGGGAATCTCCATGCACTTCCATCTTTCCTCCTGCATCCTGGGGCCCTCTCCCTGGCTGAGAAGGCAGTCAGTCACAGGCCCAGGCCCTGCCTCCTCCCCCACCCTGGAAGACATGGAGGAAGTACAAAGAGGAGGTCTGGAAGTTGAAATGAGCAATATGGCAGTGCCTGGGCCTCCCATTGGTGCTCAGCGGTGTCCATCAGGCCCTGCACTGGAAGACATGGGGAGGGAAGAAGGAGAGAGATGGAGATGCCCCCAGGCCTTCTCACTGGCTGAGGAAGCTGTCCGTCTGGACCAAGTCCTGACCCACCGCACCCGGGAAAACGGGGATGGAGGAAAGGGAGGTTCAAAAGTTTAAATGAGCAAGATGGTGGTGCCCAGGCCCTCCCATTGGCTCACAGGGCTATCATCCTCGCCTGCCAGGCCCACCCTGGAAGTTAGCGTTTAAATGAGGGAAGATGGCAGTGCCCAGAAGTCCCATTGCCTTGTGGAACTGTCAATCTGGCTGTGTACAGGAAGATAGGGGGATGGTCGAAGGGGGGATCTGGAGGTTGAAATGATTAAGATGGTGGTGCCTGGGCCTCCTATTGGCATGCAACAGTGTCCATCAAGCCCCACACCGCAAGATGGGAGGGACAGTGGGGGATCTGGACATTGAAATGAGCAAGATGGACCAAGGGGAGGTCCAGAAGTTGCAATGAGCAAGGTGGCAGTGACCAGACCCTCCCATTGGCTCAGGGCACTGTCCATCACATGCCCAGGCACCCTGCTACCCCAGAAGATGGGGTAAAGGACCAAGAAGAGGTCTGGAAGTTGCCATGAGCAAGATGGTGGTGCCTGGAGCCTCCAATTGGCGCGTGGCAGTGCAGATCTTCCCTGCCTGCCAGGCCCGCCCAGGAAGTGGGCATTGAAATTAGAGAAGATGGTGGCACCTTTGTGTCCCACTGGCTCTTGTCTCTATCAGTCTGGTTGGGCACTGGAAGCCAGGGGGAAGGCTGAAAGGGAGGGGGTCTGGAGGTTTAAATGAGGAAAATGGCAGCACTTTGGCCCTCCCATTGGCTCTTGGCACTGTCCATTATCCCTGCCTTCCAGGCTTTCCTGGGATGTGGGTATTGAATTGAGGGAAGATGGTGGTTCCCAGGCATCCCATAGTCTAGGGTGCTGTCCATCAGGCCCCGCACTGGAAGGCAGGGGGAGGGACTAAGGAGAGGGGTTCTGGAGGTTGAAATGAGGGAAGATGGTGGCACCCAGGCCCTCCCATTGGCTTGGAACGCTGTCCATCAGGTCCTGCACCAGAAGACAGGGGGAGGGTCAAGGAGGGAACGTCAGTTGTCCTGAGGCCCAGTCCCTTCCTGCCCCCTCCCGGAAAAGGGTCAGCAGAGGGAGGCTGGAAGCCCCGTCTACTACTGGAAGCACAGGGCTGTGTATCGCTATCCAGGCCATGCCCACTTCTGTTTACTAATATACTTCCCCTCCATCCCCAGTTCCCATCACCATGATGCCCTGTCCTACCAGTGAATGATACACGGAAGGGTGAGGGGAGAAGCGGTGTATCTGTTCCAGGCCATGACCACTTCTGGTCAGGGAGACCAGGCTGCCCATCTACATGGGGCCCCGCCCAGCAGTCCATGTGTGGAATAACAGGCTATCAGTCACCTGCAGGCCCTGCCCACTTGCCACTGGGTGGCTTCAGGGGCTGTCAGTGACATGCAGGCCCTGCCTCTCTGCCTTGTGTAGACACGGGAGGTGTCCATCACCTCAATGGCCTGCCCCATGGATGCACAGGCTGTCAGTCAGCCTGAGGACCTGCACCCTCGGCCTTCTATGGACGCTCAGGTTGTCAGCATGGATGCCACGTGATCCCTGACACCTGACCCTGGACCCCGCATTCCCTCCCGGAACTCACGTGTAGTGTCGACCCTGACCACGTAGCATCTCCCTGGAAGTAGTTGAAGCCGATGCCGGCCAAGGCCAATACCACCATGGAGGTGATGGGGGTGACGATCTCGGCCACAAGTCTGCCTTGGGGCAAGGATGGTAACAGACGGTCACCCCTGCCTTCACATCCCAGGCCTCCACATCTCAGCCTCCATATCCCAGCCTCCACATCCAGGCCTCTACATCCCAAGCCTCCCCATCCTAGCCTCCATACCATTCCTACCACCTTTGCCTTTGGAGTCCCAGCCTTCACCTGTGTTTGGACGACACAGGGACTGTGTCTCCACATCCTGGCCGCCATTCCCCCACCTGAGCCTCTGAAGCTGTTGCTGGCACCACCACTGCCTCCACCCAGAAACAGAGGAAATGCCATCAGCCTCGGGCCTCCACATCCCTGGGCCTCCATATCTTGGCCTCCACATCCCCGGCCTCCACATCCTCAGCCTCCATACCCAGGTCTCCACATCCTTGCCTCCTCCCCTTTATCTACCGGGCAGGCTTTGTCACATGGGGCCTGAAGGGCCACCCCCACCTGTGGGCAGAGGAAGTCGGGGTTCAGCCCAGCCTCCATACCTGAGCCTTTATACACCCTGGACCTCCATATCCCCAGGCTCCATATCATCCTCAGCCTCCCTCCGCTACCTATCAGATGGGCATGTGGAGACGTGGCCTCTGCCACCACCGCCATTCCCTATGGGCAGAGGAGACAGGGGTCAGCCCAGGCCTCCATATACTTTGCCTCCACTTCCTGGCATCCACACCCAATCCGGCCTCCCCTGTACATACTGCCTGAACCTCCAGAGCTGTTGCTTGCACCACCACCTCCACCTGGAGCAGAGGAAAAAGGGGTCAGCCCTGGCCTCCATACCCTGGGCCTCCATATCCTCAGTCTCCAGACCTGGGCCTCCATATCTCAGCCTCCCCCTACCTACTAGGCCGGCAATTGAAGATGGGGCCTTGATGATCGGCTCTACCTGTGTGCAGAAGATATGAGATCACCTCGGCCTCCACACCCCAATCCTCCACATACTGGGCCTCCATGTCCTGGGCCTCTACATCGTGGGCCTCCCCCTTACCTACCCTGTGAGCCTCCAGAGTCTCAGCCTCCACTCCAACTTCCACCTGTGGGCAGAAGATATGGGATCAGCACCAGCCTCCACATCCTGGCCTCCATATCTAGGCCTCCATATCCTCAGCCCCCACTCTACGTACCCCATGGGCATGCGGAGACAGGACCTTGGTGACTGCCTCCAGCTGTGTGCAGAGGAAGTCAGGGGTCAACCCAGCTCTCCCGTACCAACCTTCACATCCCGGCCTCCCCATCATCCCTGGCTTCCACTTCATGGCCTTCATTCCATCACTGGCCTACACTTCCTGGCCTCCACTCCATCCCCAGCCTCCCCCCAAACCTACCACCTTTGTTTTTGTAGTCCTGGCATCCCTCACTGCCTCCACCTGGGGGCAGAGGATACAGGATCAGCCCAGTTTCCACATCTTGGCCTCCATATCCTGGCGTCCACTTCCCGGCCTTCATGTCCCAGCCTCCTGCTATCTACCAGGCAGGCAAGTGTAGATGGGGCCTGTGTGACTACCTCCACCTGTGTGCAGAGGAAGTTGGGGTCAGCTTCAGCCTCCACACCCAGGGCCTCCACATCATCCCCGGCCTCCACTACCCAGCCTCCACATCCCGGCCTCCCCCCTACCTACTGCTTTTGTCTTCAGTGTCCTGGCCTCCATCACTGCCTTGACCTGTGGGCAGAGGATACGGGGGCGAGCCCAGGCTCCATACCTTGGGCCTCCACATCCTGGCCTCCCCATAACCCCTGACCACCATTTCCTGGCCTCCTCCCTATTAACTGGGTTAGCATTTGCAGACATGGAGTCTATGACCATACAGGGGTCAGCCCAGCCTTCTTAACCTGAGCCTCCACCTGCTCAGCCTCCACACCCTACCCAGCCTCTCCCAGATGTACCTCCTGGGCCTCTGGAGCTGTTGCTTCTGCCACTACCTCCACCTTAGGGCAGAGGATATGGGGCAACCCGGCCTCCACATCCTGGGACTCCACACCATATCCAGCCTCCCCATCCCCCCCACCAACTACCATGTGTGGCTCTGGAGCTGCGGCCTCCATCACCATCTCCACCTGTAGGCAGAGGAAACGGGGGGTCCAGCCCAGCCTCCACACTCTGACCTCTATACCCAGGGCCTCCAGATCATCCTCGCCCTTCCACTTCTATCTTCCCTTCCTCCCTCCTTCCCTCCTTCTTTCGCTCCTCATCCACCTTCCCTTCCTCCCTCCCTCCCTCGTTCCTTCTTTCCTTCTCTCCCTCTTCCCTCTTTCCTTTCTTCCCTCCCTCCCTCCCTCCTTCCTTCTTTCTTTCCCTCCCTCCTCCCTTCCTCCCTCCCTTCCTCCTTCCCTCCCCAGCTGGGATGAGCTGGGGTCCCCCAGGTTCCAGCCTCACTGACCTCCACCTGTGCTGTGATCCAGATAGGGAGTCATGAGGTTCAAGGGGAGGGGCTTCCTGGGGTCATGGAGGGCATAGGCGAGGTCAGAGTCTCCTGTGCCTGCTTGGGGTAGGGGGTAGATGGTGTGGTGGGGGAGGGAGGGAGGAGGAGGAAGAAGAGGTAGAGGGCTTAACCTTGAGCAAGAAAGCTCAGGAACAGTGCTTGGGCCCTGAATTCAAGCCCCACAACCAACAACAACAGACAATAACAAGAGAACACATTTTAGTGAGGGTAAATTATAAGGAGGTCAACCTAGAAACTTTTTGATGCCTCTAGCTGATCTGCTGTCTGGATCTTATCTGTTCAGTTTCTGAAAGTGAAATAAGGACACTGGTCTAAGTAGCATTATGTTGTCCTCACTGCAATCCTAGCATCTTGCTGGGTGGTGGGGCTTTTCACCGAGCTTCAAAGAGTCTCAAGGTGAAACAGGCTGTTCTTTGAACTGCATATGTGTTTGGCCCCATGACAGTCTTGCTACAGAGAATGCTCTCCCCCGATTGTCCCCCTAGATGGTTTGCATTACTACCTCCCGAGTGGTCTACTCCATGGTTTGCATTTGGTGAGCTTGGGTCCTCATCCAAACATATGGGTTTTGCCTTGAAAAGCTCCTTGCAAGCCACTTTCTGGGCTACAGGCCTTTGATACAGAAGTCCACCTGCAGTCATCGGCTTTTTAATAAAGACTCCCAGTTCAGCCTCTCAAGATGTGGCTTCTCTGTGTCTTGCAAGTGAATTCCCACACAACAAAATCCAGTAGACTCTGTCTCCTCCTTGGCTCTCCCCTCCCTTCACCCTGGCCTCCAATCTTACATATTTGTCCTCCAGAAAATTCAACTGGTCATGCAGGCATCTACAGCCATCTCCACCGACAGAACCTGCAAAAGAAAATTCAAAACAATCTTTCTCTATTGGCAGTTTGCTTAGGAACCTAGCGTTTGATGTATGTGAATCATTCAAGCTACAGCCAGATGGGAGAAGGGAATTGCTGGGGTGCTACTCCACAGAAGGGAGACCCTAGGTACAATTTCTAGCTATTTCACACACCAGCTCCAGCCTCTTGCCCCTATATGACAAATAGACATAGTGAAGGTTAGAGAAAGATTTATAACCTGGAAGCCAGGGAGAGTACAGCATTCAGCCTATTTTCAGCCATCTTCAGAGATACAGATAAGATCTTAGGCTTTGAATACATAACTGTGGCAAGGGGCATAAGAATTATAATCTTCAAGCCAGGTGCTGGTGGATCAGGCCTATAACCCTGGCTACTCAGGAGATGGAGATCTGAGAATCAAGGTTTGAGACCTGCCCTGGCAGGAAAGTCCTTGAGAGTCCTATGTACAATTAACCACCTACAAACCAGAAGGTGACCTGTGGTTCAAACTGGTAAGGTGCTGGCTCTGAGCAAAAAGAGGCTTAGGGACAATGCGGAGGCCCTGAGTTCAAGCCCCAGTGGCACTGCCAAAAAAAAAAAATCAAACCTCAAATTGATTGCTTCCTTTCACACAGCCTTGTAAAGCTTCCTTTTAAACAAAAAGCTATTTTAATTAAGTCCTACCTTTTACTGTTACATCCTTTTACAAATTCCAAATTTTGTCATCTTGTGTGCCCTTTTTTTTTTTTTTTTTTTTTTTTTTTTGGCCAGTCCAGGGGCTTGGACTCAGGGCCCGAGCACTGTCCCTGGCTTCTTTTTGCTCAAGGCTAGCACTCTGCCACCTGAGCCACGGCGCCACTACTGGCTATTTTCTGCATATGTGGTGCTGGGGAATTGAACCCAGGGCCTCATGTATAGGAGGCAAGCACTCTTGCCACTAGGCCTCATCCCCAGCACCTTGTGTGCCCTTTTTGATTGAACTTTTAGTTGCATTATCTACAACTACCTAAGCCAAATTCTCTTAAAGTTTTACTTTAAAATGTATTTTTTAAAATGATTATCTTTAAGTGGTTGTATAGAAGTTACATTTAGCAAATGAATATAATGTGTTTTGAACCATGTTCCTTCTTGAGAAAAGGGGAGGGGGAACCCCACACTTGGCAACTAGAAAACTGAGACTCAGAATTGAATTCAGTTTGATATAAAGAGATGAACTGCTTGGCTCTTTCTTACACTCAAAGACGGGGAACCAAATCTGTATTGATTCCACATAAATCAGTCTCCACTCTGTAGTGTGGAATCATTCATCTGATAGTCACACTGCAACCCCCTGATTTCTCCCCATCTCTCCTTTCAGAGACTTGGAACAGCTTTCAGCAGAAAGGTGGTGGCTCCCACCTGTAATCCTAGCTACTCAGGATTGTGAGCTATGAGAGCTGTGACCTAATCAGCAAGAAAACAGAGGATGCCACATTTAATAAGCCACATCATAGGAGTCCCCTCCACAGGCTAGCGGCTGCACATAGACTTCCCAAATTGTGCATCTGGAAGCAGCTCAGAGTTAAGTCTTTTAAAGACAAAAACCACATCCTTTCTGCCAAGCAATGCTTTGTTTTGCAAAGCATATCTAGAAACAAAACTGAGCAGTAAATGTAGACTTACTCCACTAAATAAATGGAGGCTGGAACATTTTGGGGGACTTTTATTTTTTAGAATCTGCTGACTAAACAGCTTTTTTGCAACACCTGTTTGAGCAAACAACAGTTCTGGAGTCAGGGGCTTTTTTCCTTGGGGGACAAAATGGCATCACTTCTGCCAGGCTTCAGGCCATAACCTACACCATAGGGATACTAATTACAAGCCAGTCCCGAAGAAAGTCAATGGGATTCTGATCTGCCATTCAGCAAAAAGCTAGAAGTGGAGATGTGGCTCAAGTGTTAAAGTGCCAGTTTTGTGCTGAGTTTCATCTGCAATGTTAGCCTGGCATTGCCCTTTCCTCCTATTGGCCCACCAAGGGTCCTTTTGGAGCAGGTGGCTGATAACTAGCTCCCCCCCTTCCTCTCACCTTGAAGTAATATTCCATTTGGTGAGTCTCCACCAAAAATGCTAACAGCACACTCCCTTATCTACTATCCAGGAAGCTGCCACAAATCTTAGTCCGCTGTAACAAACTACCCCGTTCCCAAGCCCTACATGAATCCCTGGCCCTTAACTCGCCTATGTTAAGAAATCCCCCCCTACATAAAGACAAGCACCATTTCTCCCTCTCCCATGGGGGAGGTGGTCCCGTCATCCCCTGCTGACAAAAGACTCCTGTTGCTGTACCTGACTGTGTCCATGTGGTTCTGCAATGGCTGTTTTCACCCAGTACTGGCACAAAAGAAAAGGAAAGAGGGAGGGAAGAAGGAAGGAAGGAAGGAAGGAAGGAAGGAAGGAAGGAAGGAAGGAAGGAAGGAAGGAAGGAAGGAAGGAAGGAAGGAAGGAAGGAAGGACAGAAGGAAGGAAGGAAGGAAAGAAGAGGGAGAGTTAAAGAACAAAACTTGGTCTCATACCTATCATTATGGTTCTATCTCTGAACTAGCCAAGATGTTGCTCCATTTAGAGACCTGGAGGAACATAATGCTCTTTGAAGGTCCTGGGAATGTCAAGACTAACACCTTTACAAATGCATTTCTATTCTTCTTAACAGAGAACAGGTCTGTGCAGGAGTGTTGAGGATAGATAGAATGCATGTAGTCCTCCTCTGCAAACATCCTTTCTACTTCTGAGGTTCACTGGAAACCTCAGTAGTTACGGCGATAATAGAGTTGGCAAGAGAAGAGAAATCCAATAACACCACTGCCATGCGAAATTAATCTGAATGTTAATACTGCCACATTCACAGAAGAAATGTTACGACCCACCACCCTCTCCTAGCCATGGCTTTCCCAACACCTTAGCCTCCAGCTCCAATCTCCTCCTGTGCCACCTCATTTGTGGTCAAGTAGTGGTTACAATACTTGTAGGTCAGTTCTAAAGAAACTGATGCATGTGTGCAGTGGAACACCTTGCGCCCTTGGCCTGGCCTTTGGGTAATAAGCTCCTACTTATGGCCTCATGCACACAAATAGCATCTCAGCCATATGCTTAATTTATGGGCTGGCAACTTGCATATGTGCAGAGCCCTTCCAAACAAATTTAACGGATGGAATACTAGAAAGTCCAACTGCCCCAGAGAGGGGAGTTACATATTGGTTTAGTGGAATTATGTACTGGGTTTTCTCAATCTTCTCAGCCCTAGAAATCTGTCCCAAAACATGGAAGCAAATATTCAACAAAACATGTAGAATTTTTGAAATGTACTGTATTTATGAAACAAAACAATAACTGAAACATCTCTTACGGAACAGAAACATGGTTCAATAAATTACACACACACACACACACACACACACACACACACACACACACACACACTGCCATGTAAGCCAGGGGTGGGGTTGGGAGAGATGGGGAGAATGATGGAAGGAGTGACATTGTCCAGGATGCCTTGTATTCATAAACTGACATGTTGAATTTAAAACCTTTATGTGATTACTTAAAGATAATTTATAAATTATACAAATAATTTTTTTTAAAGTTGGGGAAGTTGACAGGTGCTGGTGGTTCACTCCTCTAATCCTAGGTACTCAAGAGGTTGAGATCCAAGTATCACAGTTACAATCCAGCTCATGGATGGAAAGTCATGAGCCTTTCCAATTAACCACTAATAGCTGAAAGTGGAGCTATGGTTCAAGTGGCTGAGCACTAGCCTTGAGCAAAAATGTTTAAGGACAGTGACCAGGCCTGGAGTTTGAGCCTACAGTCCAGTGCACATGCGCTCTCTCTCTCTCTCTCTCTCTCTCTCTCTCTCTCTCTCTCTCTCTCTCTCTCTCTCTCTCTCTCTCTCTCTCTCTCTCAAAACTTTAATACATGGGGCTGGGGATATAGCCTAGTGGCAAGAGTGCCTGCCTCGGATACACGAGGCCCTAGGTTCGATTCCCCAGCACCACATATATAGAAAACGGCCAGAAGCGGCGCTGTGGCTCAAGTGGCAGAGTGCTAGCCTTGAGCGGGAAGAAGCCAGGGACAGTGCTCAGGCCCTGAGTCCAAGGCCCAGGACTGGCCAAAAAAAAAAAAAAAAAAAAAAAACAAAACTTTAATACATGTAAAACTAAGTAATGCAAGAATAGATATGAGAATTATGAGTCATATTTTTCTTTCCTACAGCAGTTAGTGTGTGCAAAAGAGACTTGAAAGAGGCAATCTCAGAAGTCTTCTATCATTGCTGTTATGGTATATCACTTATAGAGAGCAGTGGGTTTCATTCTATTTATACCTTATATATAAATATATAATATATGTATCATACAACATATATACAAAGTAATATAAAACTATATAATACATTCTATACAACAAAATAATACAATATATAATGATATATAATACAGCATGTAGTATATGTTATATGCATAGTGTATAGAGTATACTAGGAATTGTATATATAGTATATATGGTATATAGATAGCAGTGTACTATCCATATGCTATCTATCACATACATAGTACTTATGTACACATAGCATGTAGTAAACAGTATGGTGTTTCATGTATGTAGTATGTAAACTAGCCTATAAATCTTATATATGCAGGGCTATAAAGTATAGTATAAACATACTACATACTATATATTACATCATTATATGCTCATGTATGCATTATATTATCTATATATATGACATACACTATAAATATGATAGATAGTATATCTAGTATTATATGCTATACACTATATACTATCTATACATTATAAATAGCATACTGCTATATATACTATACATGTAATATACACTATGTTATATATAATTATATATTGCATTATTATATTATGTATTATATATTTTATACTATATTGTTATATATTAGAGTATATATACTATATACAGTATGTATATTATACTACTCTGTTATATAATATATACTATATTATATTAATAGATTGTAGTATAGATGGTATATTATTTGTAACGTACATAAATATATGTCTAAAATATATTTATATATGCTATATATAAACCTATACTATATATACACTGTATGTATATTTTGTACATATACAGGATACAGTATAAACTGTATATGGTATATAGTCAATATAGACTATGAGTAGTATATATAGCAATATATACTCTATGTATGTACCATATACTGTATATATTGTACGAAGAGGTAATATATATTCTATGTAAATATATTCAAATGTTATATATGGAAAAATCTATTTCTATGCTTACTACATGTAACCCTATACTGCCCCAACCTTTCCTTCTCCTCTCCCATGACCTGACCTGACTGACTTCCTTTGTCTAATAGTCCCATTCTGCACCCATGTCTTATCCTCCTGAATGCCCCAGATTCCATATCCATGAGTGGGAGCCCACCCCTGCATTTGCATAGCACTTGGGCCCTCTCTATATGATGCAAGGTAACATCACTGCCTGTGGGCATCTTCAAAGATTCCTACACTGAGATCCTGGACTCTTCTGATTTTGATTTGTGGTTGTCACTCATTATCCACTTTGTTCAGAGGTTGATGGAATTCCACATAAGTAGAACTGGTCAGATATAACACCAAAACCTATAAGCCATTCAATGAGTCATTAAATCACAGACTTTAAACAGCAGAAATTAAATAATAAAGCCAAGAATTTCAGGGCATAATTACCATTTAAAAGGTGGTAGAGAAAATTCTGTTTATTGGTCTATTTTCTAGGCTGTCAATCACCATTTATGAGAAAGCAACTATTTCACTGAGTTGGAATTTTATATCAGCCAATGCAAGCACTCTTCTTTCTTGGGAGTGGAGGCAATTATAACCACAATACCAAAGAATCACTTTTTAAATCATCAACATTGTCATTCTAATAAGTCAGTCAACAACAAAATAAAATGGAACACTTCCACAGTGGGCTTTTACAGCCAGAAAATTATTAAATATGAATCCCAAAAGGACAAATTCAAAGAAAGGGGGCTGGGAATATGGCCTAGTGGCAAGCACTCTTGCCTCCTACACATGAGGCTCGGGGTTCGATTTCCCAGCATCACATATATGGAAAACGGCCAGAAGGGGCACTGTGGCTCAGGTGGCAGAGTACTAGCCTTGAGCGGGAAGAAGCCAGGGAAGGTGCTCAGGCCCTGAGTTCAAGGCCCAGGACTGGCCAAAAATAAATAAATAAACAAACAAACAAACAAACAAATAAATAAATAAATGAATGAATGAATGAATGAATGAATGAATAAATAAATAATTCATAGAAAGAACAATGTGTTCTATTATAATAATCATAATTTGTTGACACATTCCGCACACAAATGATATACATTATGCAACCTAATTGGGCTTCACCATTAGGAGTAGAGTTTTGTAAAGTGGGAGAACTTTTTTCCCAGTATGATGGAGTTTGAGCTCAGGGGCTTGTGCTTCCTAGGGTTGGCATGATACTACTCAGCCTGCCTGCCCGGATTTCCCTCTGGTGGCTGTTAACCTTAGGTCTCACTTCCCACCGTGGCACGTGCCCAAGTCAAGATCTGCCTGACTCCATTTAATTAATGTCTACAGTATTTTTCTGCCCATGTTGTCCTCAAATCACAATCCTCCCACATTCAGCCTCCCATGCTGGAAACTCTTTCCTCCTCATAGCTTTGAAAATATTAAAAGACATAGTTTATTTCTTTCATTTCCTAAAAGGTGATTATATGCAAATTAGATTTTGATTTCTGTAAGATTATACTTCAGTCATCTAGCAAAGCTTCTTTTCTTAGCAGAAAAAAAAATAATCCTTTCTATCATCCAAGCTTATGTTGTCCAAGATGGCAACCAATACTCACGTGCTGAGGACATTTAATATGTCACTGAATTTAGTTTTGTTTTCTCTTGACTTATTTTTAAACTTTTAAACAAGGCCCCAAGCCTTGGATTATGGCTGTAATCCTCGCTACTCAGGAGGATGAAATCTGAGGATGAAGGTTCAAAGCAGACAGAAACAGGAAAGTCCAGGATACTCTTATCTCAGACTAACCACAAAACCGGAAGTGAAGCTGTAGAAGTATAGACTTACCTGAAAGAGCTCAGGGACATGCTTCTAAGCTCTGAGTTCAAGCCCCACACAGGACAGAAAAAGAAATTAAAATAGCTATATAGAGATTTCTATTGAACCTAATTATTGTTTTATAGTACAATATTTCTTTTAAATGGTTGAAAATTTACCACCTAAACTAGGCTGTGCTGAAAATCCATTATCCATATTGCTGATTGTATAATAAAGATTTTACCAAATGTATCCTCCTCCAGATAGAATTTAAAAACTTAACCAGATAAAGGACAAAATATTTTAATTTTTATACCAGTACTGGCCTTGAACTCAGGGTCTGGGCACTGTCTCTTCGGTTTTTCACTCAAGGTTGGTGCTCTACCACTTGAGCACAGCTCCACTCCTAACTTTTTGGTGGTTCACCAGAGAGAAGAGTCTCACAGGCTTTCCTGCCTGTGCTGGCTTTGAATCAAGATCTTCAAACCTCAGCCTCCTGAGTAGTTAGGATTATAGGTGTGAGCCACCAGCACTCAATTCACAAAGGATTTATAAAGACCCAATGAATAGCCAAAAATTAAAGAAAAGAAAGTAATTGGACTATGAGAGAAGGGAAAATTTTGGATATAATCTCACCCCAAGGCATCGCTTAATCTGAAGGAATCTGACTGGACAGAACTCAAACACAAAGTCCCAGGCAGGAGACCAGAAAGGAAGAAGCCAGAGAATGTGACAGGAAGCTGCCTGAGCCAGGAGGCCTTGCCTCAACATGTGAATGTCACTCAGTGGGAAACCCCAGGGCTCACATTATAAACATCTGTGAAGTAGAAGACACTAAGCAGAGATCTTAGTTTCTATCCACTACAAGGATGACAGTTACATACTAATAAATTTGGAAAACAAATAAAATCTTGAGTTGGCTTTACATGTATATGTGGGTACTTGTTGTTGGTCATGGAGCTTGAACGCAGGGCGTGGGCACTATCCTTGAACTTCTTTTTGCTTAGGGCTAGCACTTTGAGGCACAGCACTACTTCTGAACACACTGGACACTTTTTGTCTGTGTGTGCTAATCCTAGGACTAGATGTCACAGTCTGGGTGCTGTCCCTGAGCTTTCTTGCTCAAGACCAGTACTCTACCACTTGAATCACAGCTTCATTTCTGGATTTTCTGAGGGTTAATTCAAGATTAGAGCCTCATTGTCTTTCCTGCCAGGGATGGCTTTGAACCATGACCCCAGATCTTAACCACCTGAGTATCTAGTATTACAATTGTGAGGCACCAGTGCCCAGCCTAAACTAAAACAAACACAGACACACAGACACACACACACACACTCACACACACACACATACACACACACACACACAATTTTTCCCAGTCTCATTCTATTTTAGAATTAGATAACAATGGGAGAAAGGTAGAAACATTCAAGATCTGTGTCTGTGAAGGGAGTTCATGTCAATGAACTAACTCTCCATGGATGTCCCAAAGAAAATATCTGCCCAGATAGGATGTTAGAATGTTCCAAACTTTCCTGTGTGGGAGGTGTGGTGAGTGAGAAGTTGAGTAGGGGCTCTCAACTCAGGACATCTGGCACATTTTATCATGAAAGATCAGTCATTAAGGCTATCTAGCTTCCCCTTTTGGGAGACTTTCATAGGTCTTTTCTTGTTGCTCACAACTACTGTATAAATAGGAACCCCATTTTAAAAAGGAATAGCAATGAGCAATTAGTGGACCTAGTTCTGATCAGTGCTCTACAGGATTTCAAAATGTTGCCTGGGTAATTTCAGCATACGGAAACACTGCCTTCTAGCAACAGAAAAGTAATTACAACCTGGGAAACTCCTGATTCTCTATAGGTAATTATTCATCCGTGATGAGTTTGAATCCATGTGTAACAAGGAAACACAGTAGGATTAATCCCGACCCCCACGCTTTTCTTCCCCTCCTTTACTTTATTTTGTCAGTATTGTGGCTAGAACTCATGCCTTGTGACTCAGTTTTTCTGCTTGACGCTTCCGCTCTACTACTTAAGCCACACCGCTACTTTGGGCTTTTTGGTAGTTAACAGGAAATAAGAAACTCACAGACTTTCCTTCTGTCTGACTTTGAACTGTGATCCTCAGATCTCAGCCTCCTGAGCAGCTAGGATGACAAGTGTGAGCCACCAGCACCTGCTTGGCTCATTACACGGTGGGAACGTTGTCTAGAAGCTGGCTACTTCGGATGTGCAAAATGTTCTTCCTTCATATAATTCTGATTAATGAGCTCATAGCTTCTTATATGCCTGTGTGCTGTATCTGATCTTCTTTTGCTCAAGGCGAGCAATCTAGACTTGAGCCACAGCATCACTTCCGGTTCTTTGGAGTAGTTTACTGAGTCTGATTGTTTCCTGCCTAGGCTGGCTTTGAATGGCAATCCTCAGATCTCAGCCTCCTGAGTAGTTAAGATGACAGGCATGAACCATGGGTTCTTGGCCTTTTTTATGCTTCTTTATAGCTTCCCAATCACTAGACTTAAGGAAAGTGACTGCTTAGGCTTCAGAGGGGTATTTGGTCAAATACCCATCAATATTTTGATAGTGATCAAATACGAGCATCCTCACACTAGCTAATGGAGAATGGATGAGGGCTATACCACAGCTGAGATCTTTGCTGTTATCTTGCTACCACTTCCTTGAGCACACACAGAAAGAACCTAAGGTCAGAATCATTACACGTTCATGCAAGTTTCCCTGGCCAGACTGCTTTATGGGTGTCCAGCTATATAAGAGTTGTGAGGAGAGGACATTTGTGATTCCCTTAGAGTCAGAAAACCATGAAGAATGGAAAATAGAAGATCAGAAATACTAAGAATTCTTTTTTTTTTTTCCAGTCCTGGGCCTTGGACTCAGGGCCTGAGCACTGTCCCTGGTTTCTTTTTACTCATTGCTAGCACTCTGCCACTTGAGCCACAGTACCACTCCTGGTCGTTTTCTGTATATAGGGTGCTGGGGAATCGAACCCAGGGCTTCAAGTATAGGAGGCAACCACTCTTGCCACTAGGCCATATTCCCAGCCCCAGAAATACTAAGAATTCTTGTATTTCCATACTTCCTTTTTCCTGCCACAGCAATTTTATTTGAGAGTGTAACTGTAATTGTGATAGCTCTTACCTTGACTCTAATGATTAATGATTTTTAAAAAATCAAGTGGACATCCCAGAGTTGTCCCAGAGGCTGATGAAATCCCCACAGTCAGGGATAAGATGCCTTATGCTGTAGACTTGTGTAGTTCTTAAAGGAGTATATGGACACTGTAGCTCTTGGCATTAAGGTAGGCAATTCTGCTGTCTAGTGGACTTTGAATCAACTTCAATTCAAAGCCTTCTGTAATTCAGTAAATCTTATTTAAAATGACAAGGGAAGCATGGAGTTGAGGGCTCTTGACTATAATCCCAGCTACTCAGGAGACTGAAATATGAGGAGGCTTGGTTTAAAGCCCTTCTGGGTAGGAAAGTCTACGAGATTCCTATCTTTAATTAAACACCAGGTAGCTGGAAGTGGTGCTATAGCTTAAAGTGTTAGAGTGATAGCCATGAGCAAGTACTAGCTATTCAAGGCAGCACCCAGGCCTTGAGTACAAACCCTATGACCAACCAAAACAAAAAAAAATCAGGATAAAACAAAAACAAAAAGTGCAAGTGGCACTGTGGCTTAAAGTGCCAGATTGCTAGCCTTGAGCACCAAAGCTCAGAGAAAGCCCCCAAGCCCTGGGCTCAAGCCCCACAACCAACAAGAACAAGAAAAAATGTTAATGCCAGAATGGCCTTGTGAGAAGAATATCATACTTCCTTTATTTTTCAGATCTATTGGGAGGAGTAAATATGAACCTGGCATGCTTGCTTACCACTAGAAAATTTTGGCCATAACTGTTAACACTGATGTTCTCAGTACCATAAAATAAGCACCATAAAAGCAAAGATTATTACTTTCTTACAGACATCCCCAGTGACCAGAAACAGACGGCACACTACTAGTTGGCAATCAGAAGATATTTGGTCAAAAAATACATGTGCTTAGGATAAGTAAATATAAGATGTGGTAACAGACTGTCTCAAAGTTAGAAAAGTAAGTTGTGAGAGTTTTGCTTTGTCAACAGGGTAAATCTAGTTACTGAAATTCCTGGGTGAGCAGTGAGAAAAGAGCTTAGGCCATTTGACAGCCTTTGGTCTTATTCCTTGGAGATATCTTTATGGAGTTTAGGAGTGTGAAGCAAGATTACTTTCTAAGTACCACATGGAAAACAAATCATGTTCTTGTTCCTGCTGAATACTTAAACAGTGAGGCTGAGAACAGAAGTTTAGTAAGGCTGACACTGACATTAGAAGCCAATAGGAAGATGTCTGGGTCCTTCGCCCCCAGCTCTCTCCTGGCCAGCAGAAGAGGCGGGGAAGCGCGCCCCGACCGAGGCGGGCCAAGAAAAGGTGAAGAGTCAACGGACCACCTGCACCCAGCCTTCCTTTCACCGGAGGACAATCAGACAGCCCGGGAGAGTGTCATGAACAGTCTCACTTTATTTGGGAGGAGCTTTGGCCTTTAAAGCGGAAGGAAGTGGAGGAGTGTAGACACACCTAGCTAGGGAGTGAGGGGAGGCCTGAGCTGTCCATCAAGGGTGGATGGCCGAGGGACCAATCCTAAGAGGCTGCCTAATTCTCCATCACAGCCCACAGGACCGCCTCTGGGTTCACCTCCAGGCGCCATCTTGGCCACACATGGTCCCAAGGCTGGGAGGTAGGACCAGCTAGAACTGCCTTTCTGGTTCCTCATAATTGCCCCACATGATCCCGGGGCAGAGCCAGCTGGGAGTGCCCCACATCTCCCCCTTTTGTTTTTTATTATCTGGTGGTGGCCCTACTTGAATGTGCGCCTGTCTTAGATTGTCCCCACTGAGGATCTTACCCGTCATTGACTACCACTCTAGCTCTTCAGGCAAACCTACCTGCAGGGCTTGCCAGCCCAGTGGAAGAACATGGGGGGGAGGAATTGACACTCAAGAGGAGGCCCTGATATTATTTTGCCTCATGCCTGCACATTCTGGTAAGGGCTATGGCCAACCTCATAGGGTTCCCATTTGGATAAAAGCAGCATAATGCTGCCAGACCACCATTAACTGGACAGCTCTGGCTCATTGCTTAAGAAATAGGGGAAGCCTATTTACCCTAGCAAGGGTCAAGTGTAAACACAGAGGCAAATTTAAACACCAGAGGTAAATGCAAACACAAGGCAAATGTGAACACAAGGCAAATGTAAACATAAGGATCATGGGGGGTCTCTCCCACAAGGGGGAGAAGGTAAGGGAGCCACCCATTTGGCTCAGTCTAGGGATAATTGGAGTTCAGTCCATTTCGGTGCCACTCAGGATAAAGCAGGCTGCGTTCCCCTTCTCTGGCAGTGAGCAGGATCAGGCCCTGGCGGTTCTGGAGGTCCACAGCAGCCAAGGTGCTAGCAACTTAACACATCATTAGTGGAGAGTTTATCATAAACATTGAAGCAAGGTGCCAAAGCCTTCAACACCTATTCTTCCCCCAACGGGAGCCCCTAATCTCAGCAACGGGGGAAAGACATAATGGAAATAACATTGCAAACTCTATTCCAGTTCTTTGGCAGTAGCTGTAGGCGTTATCACCACTGAGAAACTTTGTGCCATAAAAGATGTCGAGGTAGAGTTCAAGAAGCAAGCAGGGCAGGCACTGGCAGGAAATGAGGCTGGCTGTCTCCGTTGTTGTCCACCACTGATACACGCAGGCAGGTTTCCCATATTTCCAGGGAGAAGCAGGAAGAAACCCACCACGGTCTTTTTTATTCCTAGAGAGAATAAGGAAGCATACCTCAAGAGAAAGGGCTCTTGGGTAGTTATTTTGGTGAACAGTATTTTAGTTCTCTAGCAGGTACCCAAATTGGGCTTGGTTCCCTGATTGGGAAAACACATCTGAAGCCCCTTCCCACGCTAATAAGTGGGTCAGGACCTCACCATGATACAGTAAGGGGGTCCTTTCCATCGGACTTCCACCTTTAAATAAGGTGTCTGATTTGACCAATGCCTCTGAAAAAGCTGTCAGAGGTTGGTCTTTGGAGAAATTGGAAATAATTAGTGTAAGCATGGCTGTCCTTAACTGGTCATGGGGGATGCCTCCCCCCTTTGTTTTTTATTAATTGGTTCTTTAGGGTCTTGTTATGCCAATTGATTATGGCTTGACCCCTTGGATTGTATTGTATTCCAGTGGTGTGTTTATATTCCACATTTGAAAAAAATCTTTGCAATGGTTTGCTTATAAATCAAGGCCCATTGTCTGTCTTTACCTGTAATGGTAGCCCCAGGATGGCAAAACATGGTAGCAAATGGCTTTCAGCATGCCGGGTCCTTTCACCTGAATAGACAAGTTTAATGTATGAAGACACTAGGGTTGGTAACAAATTAACTACATACAAACTACCAGAAAACAGGTTCATCAGCTGCTGGGCATGGGTTAGTGCCAAGGCAACAGTGTATAGCTCCTTAAATTGTGCAGACCCTGTAACTGGCTCAAAGTAGTGGGTGCTTTCGTTCCTATTGGCAGGGGAGGTGGTGGAGTATACCACCGCGGCAGATCTCGCTTTGCCTCCATCAGTAAAAACATTTACACCTTTAATAAGAGGTTTGGTAGAGAAAAGTATAGGGGGAGTCCACTGTAACCTCAAAAATGAGGTTACCCATCTTGAAGTGCCATAATGGCAGTCCAACTTCCCCATGAAACCCTCTAGGGCACTAGACACCCAGTTATGATTTCTTTTAACCCACTCAAAATCTGACAGCCAGTAAGGAATAACTAGCACATCAGTATCCCGCCCATAATGTCTCAGGGAAATATCCCTGCCCTTAATTACCAGGTCAGCTAGCGGTTCTAGCTGGGAATAAACCCTGGGAGCTCCTCCTACTGATGCATGAAACCATTGGAGAGGCTCGGCCCACCTAAGTAATGGCGGCTGAGGAAAGCTCTGAGCTGGGAAGGATCCAGAGACAAAGGGGGCATTCGGGCCTATAACGAGCCAATTGTGCCATATTTAAGGCCGTCTGAATTTTTTGAAATATTACTTGATGTGATGGACTTATTGTAATAACATCAGTGGGGGCTTTATCCTTTAAAGAGTCAAAAAGCGGAAGCAGATCTTCTGTGGGCAGGTGAAGCCAAGGTCTCACCTAAGAATTTTTGTAACTCCACCAAAGCATAGGTGCCATCAAATCAAATCATATATTATTTAACCTTACTGGCAGGTGTTAGAGAGCACAAATGAATAACTATCAAGGGGTCAAAGGGTCAGGACAATGTTCAGCTTCTGCCATCCCGAATCAGCAGGCCTTGTTAGTTATGTGTGGTGGAGGCAGGCAGGAGAGATGGGTTGGGCACCTCCTGCTGGTTGACTGAAAATTTCTATACAGTCTGGTTAAAGACATTAGTTTGGTAGCAGACTGTGGAGGCAGCTTCCTGGCCCCGGAACGCCACAGTCCACGCAACTAACACACATGTCAATCTGGATCCTATAAAACAAAATATTAATCCTGGGTAAGGAAAATCGAGGTTAATAGCCACATTTGCGCACTTGTTCCAAAATGACTCTGGTCCCTTGATCCTATAGAGTTTATGAGAGCACAGGAGAGAAAAATGGAGAATCTTTTTTGTCTTGGAGTCTGGTGATAAGAGTCAGGATTGCCTCCAGGCTGTTTACTGTGACCCCACCAACAGGCTGTAAAGATCAATTAAGACTTAAAGTAAGTTAAATAGTTAAAAGGCAAATAATTCTTCACATCCCTGCCCAGCCTCCAGGAATTTGGCACACCTATTACCTGGGGCAAGGGTGGGAGGTGCTTGTTAACACCCATTCTATTGTCTGCCAAGAGGTCAATGCTAGAGAAAATTTAGAATTTAGCCAGAAACAAGCAGAATTTAACCAAACCTCCAAACTTGGCAAACATCATCGAATGGCAGGAATAGCAGGACAAGTGGCCTCTAGGAATGGGGGTGAGGCCTTGTAAGAGGAACGGGAGTTTTCTGCCTTGAAGCCTCAGAAGGAGGCACTCCATGATAGTTGCTAAGGTTACCTGACAGGCCATAATCTGTAGTGATAAAGGCTGGGAAGTACGGCCTTAGCTAAACTTCTGCAATCTTAGGTAGTACAAAGTCAATAAGCCAGACCATGAAGGAGGGTCTTGGCCCAGGGAGAATTAGGTCAATCCTTGGAAACTGCCTTTCTAAGTTCTCTAAGATCCTGGGCTTCCCAGGGGGGCTAACAGGTCGGCCTAATATGTGCCAGGTTAACATTCACTGGGAAGCCCATGCATGCTGAGCATGAGCTGGGACTGCAAATGGGCATCTCAGCAGGCTTTCCCAGGTCCAAACAAGATGGAGGGGAGCCTCCGGTGAGGGAGGGGTGACGAGATGGCGGAGGCCGCCCCCCACCTCGCTGGTCCACCACATGTCCTGGGGCCGAGTTGCTTGGCTTGGGACCGGCGGGATCAGGCCAAAGCTCGTCTGTGGGCTCATTGGAGTGAGGCATTGAGCCCCTCTCCTCCTAGGCAGCAGGAGGGCTGTTTCCATCCCATCCAAGACATTTCCCCGCAGATCCTTCACAGGCCCAGATGCTCCCCCTTAGGGGGCCTGGGGAAAAGCAGGCCTTAAGGGTTTGGAGGATTGGGAAGACTATGAGAGGGAGCTCCTCTCCCAAGTCGAAATCCCTCCTTTCCACTCCCTGCTCTACCTGATGCCACATATCACAGTTAAGGGGACTGGCATTCGCCACCCAAGGGGTGGTGCGTGTCAGGGCCTCCCAAATCCTTGTGGCCTGGGAGTCTGAAATGTCCAGTCTGGTGCTTTGGAGTGTAAATCTCAGCACCTGGAGGGCCGGATCACCCCATTGATTTTGAGATTGCCCCATCCTTTCCCGGGATACCCTTACCTCTCGGAACTCGCTTTACTTGGCTCACCGATTATTTCACTTCTAAACCTTTGCTTTCCTGTGCCCCACGTTGGGCAGCAGATGTCGGGGTCCCTCACACCCAGTGCTTTCCTGGATAGCAGGAGAGGCAGGGAAGTGCGCCCCGACCAAGGTGGGCCAAGAAAAGGTGGAGTCGACAGACAGCCTGCACCCAGCCCCCCTTTCGCTGGAGGACAATCAGACAGCCCGGGAGAGTGTCATGCATGGTCTTGCTTTATTTGGGAGGAGCTTTGGCCTTTAAAGCGGCAGGAAGTGGAGGGGGGTAGGCGCACCTAGCTAGGGACTGAGAGGAGGCCTGAGCTGTCCGTCAAGGGTGGATGGCCGAGGGACCAATCGTAAGAGGCTGCCTAATTCTCTGTCACAGCCCACAGGACCACCTCAGGGTTCACCTCTAGGTGCCATCTTGGCCACACGTGGTCCCAAGGCTGGGAGGCTGGACCAGCTAGAACCGCCTTTCCAGTTCCACATAATCACCCCATGTGACCCCAGGGCAGGGACACACAGGCGGGGCCAGCCAGGAAAGACCCACAGGACGACCTGTTTTACACTATTTTAAGACTCATTTGGGTGAACTCCATCTAGGCATGAAAGACTGTGTTCCCTGGCTGACCTGAAAACAGCACTAGGCATTGGGACTTAAGGTCAGGAATTGCTTTTAAAATAGAAAATGCTAGAGACTAGAGCTTCAGGAGCACAGCTAGAACTTCCTTTTCCATCCAGAATGCACAGTTTGGCTGTGGTTGTGTCATAGTTTGTGTCAGGGCCTTTGGGGTCAGCGTGGGTGAAGACAGACCCCCTTTTCTGTTGAAGGGTTGGTCATTTCAATTGACTGTACTCAGTATGAAATTATTTCCATTCTTTCAAAACAAAAAAAACAACAGGGCTAAGGAATGTGTATGAGGGTTGATTTTCACAAATAATTTTAGGTGTTTTTTTTTTTGTTGTTGGTGGTGGTTTTGGGGCTTGAACTTGGAGCTTGGGAGCTGTCCTTGAGCTCTTCAGCTCAAGGTTAGTGCTCCACCACTGTGAGCCATGGCACTACTTCTGGTTTTCTGGTAGTTAAATGGAAATAAGAGTCTCATGTGATTTCTAGCTGAGGTTGGCCTTGAACAAGGATATGCAGCTTTTTAGGATTACAAAGTGTCATCAGGAGTCAAGTCACAGGACTGTCTCCATGAGGTCAGCTCAGAAAGGTGGCTGGCCAGGGCTGCACTGACATTAGATATAGCTGAACAACTCCAGCAATGCCTCTAAGGGCAGCAAAACCAGGGATCTGTCTCAGCCACAGCTACATTCAAGAGGATCCCAACTTCCACACAGCCACTGGGAATCAAGGAAGGACTGGGAATGAACATGGGACCAAATAAAGCAGCTCCCAAGGAGAACCTATGTAAATTAGGACAAGCCCTTGACCATCGGACCACCAGCTTGTTCCCCAACCTTTAACAGGGATAAGAACTTGCAGAGCCACTGGAACCCTGATGACCTTGGGAATATTGTCTGAGGAAGGAAGGGAAGACTGTGGCATTTCCTAGGTTTATTTCATCACCATTGACAGAGCAGCTTACAGCGCTAGTCAGACCTTCCAAAATGAGTGAACTACTGTGTAAGGGACTGGTAAAGTGTCACAAGAACTATGTCTCTGTGAGAGCTTCGGGCAGTCTGCCATTCTTCCATGAGGCCCAGAGTCTCCACCTGGGAACTACCAGGGGAAAAGATACACCATACCCAAAGTCTGGTGCTCTGCAGAGGCTGTGTCATGTAAGGGCCTCTCTGGAGACTCATAGGGACTCTACTATGATTCTAACACCACTCAGTGCTGACACCCTTGCACTGTGCGCATCTTCTCCCCATGCCCATTCTGCACACCACCACACCACCCCCTTCCTTCCACAAGCATTTGTAAGGTGTGTCCCATATAGCTGTCTGTCAGAAAAGTACCCCAAAGTGAAAGCAATCTCTGCTACATTAGATTCACAAAGTCAATACCACTGCTAGATGCTGGTGGTGCATGCCTGTAATGCTAAGCCCTCCTGATGTGGATAGCTGAAAGTACAAAGTTAAAGAGAGCCTGGGTAGTTTCCATCTCCAATTCATTAGAGAGTGCAGGCTTGGATGTGTCACTCAAGTCATGAAGCCCAAGCAATAACCATGAAAATTGAAAGATAGAGAAAGGAAGAGAGACAGAGAGAGGTAGACAGACAGACAGAGACACAGAGAGAAGTAGAGACAGAGTGGAGAGGTAAGGAAAGGTTCAAGAGGAGGGAGAGGGGGAGAGGGAATAGAAAAGAAAGAGAAGAAGAGGGAAAGAGGAAGAAAGGAGGAGAGTAATGGGCAAAATTAATGTAGGGAAGGTAAATGGTACAGGGTTGAGAGATGGGAAGAGGGGAGAAAGGGAAGAGAAGGGAAAGGAGACAGTGACAGAGAGAGAAGCACTGGCTTCAAGCCCCAGTACCAGCACACACTTACAAACTGTATTTTTCTGCAGGCTCAGCCTCCTGAACCCAGAGCACACACACTAAAGGCCAGGTTTGAAAATCTCCTCCCATCACACACCTGTCACCAGCCTCAGCCCTCAACACTGCCTTTCTGTGGAAATCTAATGTCCCTACCAGAACCAAAACAGATAACTCAGTGGTTAAGGGTCACATGCAATCTTACAGAATTTCTATTCATGTGCGAACACCCTCAGCCCAAGCAGGGTGCATCCACAGGTGCCACTAAATCTCCATGCTTTCTCAGGTGTCTTGCTCCTTCAGATCAGAGGTTTCTCCATCCCTAGCTGAAAGGAAAGGAAATATCTTAATTCATACACTTTGTGATCACAAAAATGAAAACTGGATGTCCAGAATTATATTATTTGAAAGTCAGCTGTCCAATAGTCTGGTTCCCTAAGGGATAATAAAGGCTCTCTTATTCCAGAGAAGTCCCAGAGCCTTCAACAGAAATATGACAAGGTAAAGGAACACCATACCCAAAGCCTGGTACTCTTGAAAAGGTGGTGACACCTGGGGCCTCTCAGGGGACTCCCAGAATCTCTACCAAGATTTTCCAATACTCTGTGCTGACACTCTTGTATAGTGCCCATGTCCCTCTCTCCCTGCCATTCTGTACACTGGTCCACCAACTCATTCTTCCCCACTGTGAAGGTGGTCCTATCAGAGCTGTCACTCAGGTAAGTCCACAAATCCCTTGTGTCAAGTCACAGAAACTAAATTGTGTTACACCAGGTCAAGATCAAAAGCATCGCCAGGTGAGGGTGGCTCTAAATGGCAATTCTAACGGTTCTAAAAGTGGATGTCCAGAAGACTTCAGTAAAAGCCAGCCAGGCAGACTCCATCTCCATGTACTAGAAAATGCAGGCCTGGAGGTGGAACTCAGGTGCTAGATCACCAACCACGCACATGATAACCCAGTATCCACAGGAGACATAAAGAACCAAAGGAACACATAGTATCACATTCTGCACACTCAATAGCATAATTAATGCTATATCTTATCTTACCATATTTCTGTTCATGTACAAAGGCAGTCAGTGCAGGAAGGGTCCATCCACAGGCAAAATCCATCCCGGCAAGGTCCATTCACAGACCCCACTGTATTTCCATGCTTTCTCAGGGCTCTTGCTCCTTCATAGGTTTCCTCACCTCTAGCTGAAAGAAAGGAAAATTATTGTAATTCATACACACTGCCAATCAAACAATGGGCTCTGGGTGTGCAGTATGTTCTCATAGGGGAAACTCAGCTACCCAGCACTCTGGATGCACTAAGAGAAAAACTGGGCTTCTGGAAAGACCTGCAGTTCTAATTAACCTGTCTAGGTAACGGTATGTAAAATGTACTAGGTTCTTTATAATGTGAGCAAAGAACTCTGAAGTCGGGGACTCTTGGATGATGGCTTTGTGTTAGAATAGTTGTGAAGAGTACAGAGAAAACACCATACAGAAATCTGCACTGAAATTGAGGAGAGCTGGGCAGAAACTACTGACATGGAGCCTGGGGACAGACCCTCCTCTTTCCCATGAAGACTGCGCTCATGCTCCCAACCATCCAGCATCACTGGTGTTCTCAGCAGGGTCTCCAGTCTCCTGGAGAGCACCAAAGAGGAAGCAGAGTCCAGGTGGCCTCCTGCCCCTCAGATCCTTGGCCTACCACACCACCAAGCTCCAGGACCTAAATTCAAGCCTACATACATACATAAACAAACAAGAAAGTAACGAGGCAGAGAAGGGGCATACATGGAAGGTCAGGTGATGACCTGCAGGAACATTCGGGAAAAAATAACACCATAGTGTTTGCAGAACATAGCATAAAAGGTTGTTGAATGAAGTGACAAAGCTCCCCTCCCCCTACTACCTTTGCTCAGAAGGAACAGGCTTCTGTAGGCACCTTTCATCTTTGAAAGCCAGCTCCATGTCAGCTCTCATTTCCCTGGAATCCAAGCTGCAGGATCCAATAGCACTTGCTGCTGGCCCTGGCTGGAATGGGCTGTGCAAAGGCCTCTGCTGGGTGTGCTGGCCACATGCAGTGTGAACTTCCAGAACGACTCGCTCCTGCAGCATTTATGTGAACACCTCTCTGATTCCCCCCCCCACACACACACACACTGAGAGAAAGTTTCTGGGTTCTGCACCACTTCCTGGAATAGCTGTGTTCTTATGCTGTGGGCATTAATTTGGGGCCTTCACACAGCAGCAGAGTCTGTGAAGAACGGTGACTGTCCTGTCAGCCACACATAGTCCAGTCCTGTCTTGTACTCTTACTGGGGGCTGTGACCACCACTTGAGGCTGTCCAGACGTAAGGGAAATTCCTGTGACTGGCAACTCTCTAGGCTGCTCAACCAGTAAAAGGAAAACTTGGCTCCCAATTATGCTAGAACTGTAGCTGGGCAAGAGGCAAAAGTGAACGGCAGGCAACATAGTACTTCGGACTCTCTTCACATGTGTCTCGGTGCCATGATCATCCCACTGAAATTCTGAGGAACAGCTGAAATTGTTAAGTTGTGCGGGTAAGCTGGATCTCCTTCATGGAGGGAAAGGGCTGGGAGGATGTTCTTTAGGAGTTGGGCATGGTGGTACCTTCCAAGGCATTGTTCTCAACTCCAAATAGCCTGCATTCTGTTTTAAGTTTTCTCTGATGACCAGGTAGGTGCCCATGGCTTCATTGAATGCTCTGTCCTGTATTGCCTCTTGAGTCTCAGCTGCATTGTACCCCATGTCACACATGACTTCCACAATAATGGGGTCCTGCTTGCTGGGTAGTGGCTCATCAGGACCCAGGCTAGATCCCCCATCTAGACTCACCAAGGGTACTCCAGTATTTATTCAACATTGGGTCTCTAACTGGAGTCCACAGTCAACAGTTGGGAAAGTAGGTCAAGTCCCTTAGCAGATAGGTATAGTGGAGGGCTATTCTTGGTCTCTAAGCATAGGACCTGTACTTCAGCAAGCTTCCTCCCCTCAAATGGGAACTTTCCCGCTGTCATCATATACAAAATGATGCCTAAGTTCCAAATGTCCATCTTGTAGGCATCGTACATTTTGTGTAGGAAAATTTCTGGGAGTCGGAATATCAAGGCTCCACCAGCTGCCTTTGTCAACTGCCTCTGGATCATCCTGACACTCAGCCCAAAATCACTGACCTTGGCATTGGGTTTGTTGTCCAACAGAATACTGTTGGTTGAGGTCTTCGTGTGCAATTCCTTTCTCATGAAGGTAGTGAACAGCACTCACGATCTGTTTCAACAGCTTCCTGGTTTCATGCTGGAATATGAGCCTGCAGCAAGATTTGTGAATCCACCATATAAGGTGTACCTGCATGGCCAGCTCCATGACGAGATATAGTCTCTATCCTCCATCACCTCAAAAAACCGGATGTTGTGTGTGTGATGTATGCTCTTGACAATGTCTACCTCATTTTCAATGGCATGGCTCTCCAGGTCTTTCTTCAGGAGTTCTTTCATGGGCTGCCTTGTATCTGTGAGGTGGTGCTGGAGCACTATCACATATCCAAAGCTACCATGGATGATGGTCTCCTTCAGTTGATACTGTCCGATGATGGTTATTTCCTCCTCCTCTTCTGAGGAAGAATTAAAGAAACTTTGTTGTATTTTGATATCTTTCCACTGGGATGGCAAGTAGTCAACCTTACAATTATCTCAAATGTTCTAAATGAAGATGACATATAAGAAATATTAACCAGGCTTGGGATATGGCCTAGTGGCAAGAGTGCTTGCCTTGTATACATGAGGCCCTGGGTTCGATTCCCCAGCACCACATACACAGAAAACGGCCAGAAGTGGCGCTGTGGCTCAAGTGGCAGAGTGCTAGCCTTGATAAAAAAGAAGCCAGGGACAATGCTCAGGCCCTGACTCCCAAGCCCCAGGACTGGCAAAAAAAAAAAAAAAAAAAAGAAAGAAAGAAATCTTAACCAAAATGAGCTAAACTAAAAAACAAAGTAAACACCAGAATAATGATAAGAAATACCCAAACCCAAACAACACCCACACAGCTCCCTCCCACACCTCCACACAAATAAAGCCTTATAGTTGTCCGAAGTTAGTCCAGCAGGTCAGGTGACAGGTTTCACGTACCTCGAATCCACTCGGAAGCGTGGGTGAAGGGACCAGAAGAGTGGGTGAGGGGACCAGGGTGAAGGGACCTGAAGTGCGTGTGAAGGGACCAGAAGTACAGGTGACAGGACAGGAAACTTGGGGGAAGGAATTTGAAGCAGGGTGAGAGGACACTCAAGCACACTTGCAGAGCCATATGGTCGCTCTAGAGGCCCACGGAGAAGGAAGACCAGCAGACTCAGAGGCCTCCCTGTCTCCCCTTTCCTGGTATGGCCCAGGGTTACACCATTCCACCAAGTCCTCCAGTGGTCATGGGGCTGGAGCCATGTTCCCTGAACTGACACTGAACCTGCTACAGTGATGTGGTGCAGGGGCCTCTTGGGTTTCATCATAGTATGTGTGGGCCTGCGTGGGACCAAAGCTAGTGAGGGCAGGCTTCTCATTCCTGTTGTTATCAAGAAAAGATGGGGACTCGGAGAAAGGAAGTCCCATTGGAAATGGAGAAATCCTGTCAGGTTCATAGGGTTCACTCCTGCCCACTGCTTCAGGAATTTAAGCACAGGACCTACTAGATTGGATCCTTGAAACTTGCCTAGGCCAGCATTAAATGAGATTCTTGGATCTCAGCCTTCTGAGTAGCTAGAATTTCAGGTATGAGCTACCACTGACCCACCTATTATTTACCTTCCTTAAAAAAAAAAAAAAAAACAAAAAACAAAAAACCTTAAAGTGGTCACTGTGGCTCATAGCACCAGAAAACTAGAAGTGGTGCTGTGGCTCAAGTGCTAGAAAGCTAACTTTGAGCTTAAGGTCAGCTCAGGGAGAGCATACAGACCCAGAGTTCAAGAGCAACGACAACAAAAGCCTCTCAAGTACAATAAGGTTCAGGTACATGTTGTCACTGTATTTGATTTTGGTTCCCTGGTTATTGTATATACATTTTTCTGAATTAGTGAAGGAAAGGGGAAACATCAAAATGGTGAGACAAAAGATAAAGGGGAAACCAATGCAACTGTGATACTCCCAAGAAAATATGTGGTAAATTAACTGTACAACTGAGGCAAGGGGGAATTTTAGAGGAGAGAAGATGGGAGAATGAGGGAGGTGGTGAAAAGTATGACAAGAAATGTTCTCACTATCTTACTTATGTATTTAACCCCTCTATACGTCCCCTTGACAATAAATTCAAATCTAAAAAAAGAAAGAAATGATTAAGCTAATCAAAAACAACAGCAGGACAAAGAAGCATAGAAAATGGTACAAACAGGAAACAGAAACCAGAATGGCAGATGTGGACAAAACTATGATTTAATCTTGGACATCTTCTCTCCCTTCTCAAGTAGAAACAGGTATTTGAGTCTAACTGTTGTACTCCAAGAGCGAGAATATTCCATGGAGGCACACTTATGGTGGGAAGTGATTTTACTTAAAAAGGTATTTAATTTACAGTCTAAAAGCATGAACCAGAGCCACCCTCCACCTCCTAATGCTTGCCTGACACTACCTTATCCTGGGTTAGTTACCCAGAACCCAGACCTGAGACCTGTCTTAACCTGAATTCTGAACCTCCACATCAACTTCTGACCACCTCAGTCTCCAAATCTCCAAACCTCCAGACACCCAGATGAGCAAGCTTCCTTCCTGTAGGCCTCACCTCTATTGAAACTTCAAGCCTTTAGGCTTCTCTGCCTGCATCAGGCTTGGGAATCCTCCCTCAGGCCTCAGACCTCAGTCTCCTCCACAGGCCTAAGGTTCCAGACTCCCCCTCAGCCCTAAGGCTATGATTCGGTTCCAACCCCTCCTCTGGCCAGCACGGTTTGGCTCACGCCGCCATACCTCTGCCTGACTCCGGTTCTGCTCTGCCCTGCTTCTCTAGCTAGCTCCAGTTTGGCTCACCCCACTCCTCCTGCTGGCTCCTGTTCTGCTCTGCCCCTCTCCTCTGGCCGGCTCCAATTTGGCTCACCCTGCTCCTCCAGGTGGCTCCAGTTTGGCTATGCCCTGCTCCTCTGGCTGGCCTGGTATGGCTCGCTTCTCCACTCTTCTCCTCAGGCCGCTCAGTTCTCCTCTCCGCCCTGCTCCTCTAGTTGGTCTTGTTCTGCTTCAGTCCTCCTCCTGTTCTCTTCTACATTCCTCTGGAAGTACTCTGCTTTTTTATTTCCTTGCACCAGCTTTAGTGGGGGTGGAGGTTCCAGTCTCCCCAATGTAGGGCAGGATCTCTTTCTTCTACAGTGGGGTGTGGAAATCACGCCAACGTGGTGAGTGTCTTCTGCCCTTCAGGTTATTACAAAATCGTTGAAAAGTCTCCATCTCCCGGGCTCCTTTGGAACTAGATATAGGAAATGCTATGGGACAAGAACAGTGTTGTAATTTCTGTGGAAGGATGGAGTATACTGGGTGACGTTCCCCCAGGAGCAAACCTAAGGTACCCTGCCCTCCTTACCCCACCCCACAAGGGTCAGGGGACACTGGCCAGTGTCCTCCTCTTATGGCTCCCACATGGCTGCCAGGGGAGCAGGAGCATCTTCCCATGTACCTAGCTTCCTTGGCAACAGTCCTCCTGGCTCAAGAGCATAATGATCAATGGGAGATTGCTGAGCTCTGATTGGTCCATTCCTCACTGATGTCACTGGTCCCACTTGTGATTGGTCCATTTGCTCCCTGATGTCATCAAGCATTGTGAGGCATCCCCAGTAGGGTATATAAAAAGCTGCTCTCCACCTTTGTCAGTTTCAGCACTGGGAGCTTTTCTTGGTGACCTACTGGACTAACTTCTAAAAACTCAAAGGTTTATTTGTGTGTGGGGGGTGGGAGGGAGTTGTGCTGGTGTGGTCTGGGTTTGGGCATTTATTATCATTATTCTGGTGTTTGTATTCACTTGTTTGTTTTTTAGTTTAGCTCTGTTTAGTTAAGATTTTTATGTGTCATCTTCATTTAGAACATTTGAGATAATTTTAAGATTGAGTACTTGCCATAACAGTGGAAAGATGTCAAAATACAAAAAAGTTTCTTTAATTCTTCCTCAGAAGATGATGAGGAGATAACCATCATTGGACAGTATCAACTTAAGGAGACCATTGGCCATGGTAGCTTTGGATATGTGAAGGTTTCCCATCACCACCTCAGAGACACAAGACTGACTGTGAAAGTTCTCCTGAAGAAAGACCTGGAAAACCGTGCCACAGAAAATGAGGTGGACATTGTCAAGAGCATACATCACCCACACATCCTCTGATTTTTTGAGGTGATGGAGGATAAAGCCTGTCTATATTTCGTCTTGGAGCTAGCCACGTGGGGACACCTCATGGGGTGGATTCGCAAATCTTGCTGCAACAACATACTCCAGCATGAAACCAGGAGGCTGTTCAAACAAATTGTGAATGCTGTGCACTACCTTCATGAAAACGGAATTGCACACTGAGAACTTCAGCCCAACATCCTGTTGGATGCCAAAGCCAATGCCATGGTCAGTGATTTTTGGCTGAGTGTCAGGGCCACCCCAGTGCAGTTGATAAAGGGAGCTTGTGGAGCCTTGACATTCCGACTTCCAGAAATGTTCCTACACAAAATGTATGATGCCTACAAGATGGACATTTGGAACTTAGGCATCATTTTGTATGTGATGACAGCGGGAAAATTCCCATTTGAGGGGAGGAAGTTTGCTGAAGTACAGGTCCTACTCTTAGAGGCCAAGTAGAGACCTCCACTATACCTAACTGCAAAGCGACATGACCTAATTTCCCAACTGCTGACTGTGGACTCCAGTCAGAGACCTAATGTTGAACAAATACTGGAGCACCTGTGGCTGAGTCTCGATGGGGGTTCTGGCCTGGGTCCTGATCAGCCACTCTCCAGCAATTTGGACCCCATTATTGTGGAAGTCATGTTTGACATGGGGTAAAATGCAGCTGAGACTCAAGAGGCAATACAGGACAGAGCATTCAACAAAGCCATGGGCACTTATCTAGACATCAGATAAAATTTAAAACAGAATGCTGGCCATATGGAGTTGAGAAAAATGCCTTGGATGGTACCACCGTATCCAACTCCTGGAAAACATCCCCCCCAGCCCTCTCCCTCCAAGAAGGAGATCCAGCTTACTGGCACAACTGAACAATTTCAGCTGTTCCTCAGAATTTCAGTGGGATGATGATGGCACCCAGACACATTTGAAGGGAGTTCTAGCAAAATCTGTGGCCAGTTTTTCTTAGACTGGTTGAGAAGCCTCGAGAGTTGCCACTCAGAGGAGAATGCCCTTCCCTCTGGGCAGCCACATGTGGAGGCCACAGCCTCCAGCTGGAGTGCTAGATGAGGCTGGAGTAGAGTGGCTCTCCACATAGTCACTGTTCTTCACAGACTCTGCTGCTGTGTGAACGCCCCAAATTAATGCCCATCGCATAAGAACATAGCTATTCCAAGAGAGCTGAGAGAACGCCACTCAGTCCCCTTCTCCCTGTTGTGCCAAGTCGTGAAACCACCACCAAGAATACCACTGAGACTCAGACATGCCGAAATGAAAAAGCAAGGCAAGGCTTTATTTAAGCAAGCTGCAACTCGGGCCTCGTCTTACCCACTGACACAGTGGAGGTTAGGAGGGAGCCCCGAGCTGTGATTACACAGGGCTTATAAAGGACAAAGAACAAAGTTACAACAATCAGGTGTTCAAGCAAGGAAGATTAGGATACAGGTACAAATCTGATTGGCTCAGGGTTCGATTCTAGGGGTGGTCAGAGGTACGCATTCCCAGCGGTTAGAGTTCTAGACCGACTGGGCCCTAATGGGCTTGTCCTGGGTCTGCTCACAGGGCCTGCTTATCTCAGGTTCGTGTGGTAAAGTGGAGTTCGCCTGGTAAAATGGGGTCACGTGGTAAAATGGGGCCTAACTTCAATGTCTGGCAGTTCATTTCCCCCTGTTACTTTTTGTTACCTTGGGAGCCAATCATGGCTCCATTCTGTTCATTTCAATGGCTTGCATGTCCAGGGGATGATATAGAGATAAGGCATGGGCCAATAGGGACCAAAAGTAGTAACCAAAGGGCCTGTCACCATTTCTTACAAGTACAGTCTCTGTTCCTCTGTTTTGCATGCCTCTAGTTTATCCTGCCTCATCTTCCCAAAAACAACTCTGGTCCCTCGGTTTTAAAGGGGGGCTAATAGGTGATGATCATCCATATTCTGTAACTTCTTCAGGCTGACTCAGGGGCATTGAACTTACCTAGCCAGGAACCTATAACCTTAGTCTACTTTCCCAAGGGACTGCAGGATTACTGCAAACTGAAAATTAACTTTCAGCTATACAGACTTACCATTAGATGTATAGTGTTTAGTATCTAAATGTAAGCAACAAAATAATACATAAACTTCTCAGCTGTGCTCTAAGGGTTGAGTGGCTATACCCGTATTCCTGAGCAAGCCCAAAATACCTAAAGTAAGGGTGTCACCTCACTTTGGAGTGAGCTACCAAAATAACATCAACACTAGCCTGGGTAGCAGGGAAAGAAGGCAAAAAGAAAATTATAACAATATTCAGTCTATCTTTGTTTTCTTGAGGCGAAGGCGAAGTGGCTGAGTTGGGTGCTTGGAGACCTCCCATATTCCATCACGGTAGTCATTTTCCAGGGCAAAGGGGCCAGCTGGCCTGGCGTGGAAGCAATGAACCCAAGTGGCGATGCTGTCTAGGGTCCCTTCCACCGTGTTTCTAAGGATTTCGGGTTATGCCTCCGGACAAACACTCCATCCCCTGGTCTGAATAAATGGGGGGGTAGGGACAGAAGCAGAATCATATAGTGCCTTAAGTTGGGGCCACAAATTCTTGTGCACGAGCTGCAAATAATCAAGTTTACACAAAAATTCAGCATCATCCAAATCAGCAAGCAATTCAGTCTGAAGGCTAGGGATAATGGGCGGGGGGTCCCTGTACATTATTTCAAAGGAGTAAAGCCAAGCTGATAGGGAGAATTTCTTACTCTAAGCAGAGCAAAAGGAAGGAGTGACACCCATTCTGTGCCAGTCTCTAAGGCCAATTTAGTTAAGGTCTCTTTTAGAGTCTGAGTCATTATCTCTACCTGTCCTGAACTCTGGGGTCTATGAGCACAATGAAATTTCCAATCTGTCCCCAGTGCAGCGGCAATTCCCTGACTTACTTTGAAATGAAAGCCGGTCCGTTGTCCGACCCAATTGTGGATGGGAAGCTATACCTGGGTAGGATTTCTTCCAGGATCTTCTTAGCCACTACATTCCCAGTCTCATGCTTTGTTGGATAGGCTTCAACCCATCCTGAAAAGGTGTCTACAAAAACTAGCAAATATTTGTATCCAAATTTTTCCAGGTTTAATTTCTGTTAAATCTACTTCCCAATACATGCCTGGCCTATCCCCACAGAGGCGAGCTCCTTTAGTAACTGGTTGATTGAGGGTGTTGGTGAGCTAACAGGCCTTACAATTTTCAAGAATATTTTCAATAAATTGATCTTTCTAATTTTCACTTTAGAGTGTTGGAGCAAGTCCTGCATACTTCGGGTCCCCATGTGAGAAGCTCGGTGGATTCTCTTAAGGATCCCCTTACCCAGCCCTTGTGGCAAGATAAGTTTCCCTTCACAAGTTTTCCACCAGTCATTGTTTCCTTCTCTGTCCAGGGGTTTGTGGGCCATGGGAATTTTCTTTATCCACTCCAAGTCTTCTTGGGAATACTGGGGCACAGGAGGCAAAGCTCGTGGCCCTGGGTCTACTAAAGTCTGTTCCCAGGAACTCTGACTTGTCTGGCTGATTTAGGCACAGAGATTTTCAGCACAGTCTACATGCATCAGACAGCCAACACTTGCTCTCTTTTAATATGAAGCCCAGATAGGTGACTTCAGATTTACAAATTTGTGCCTTTTAACATTCTAGTTTGTAAAAGCATTTTCCTGACTGTCTGGGGAACTGATCTCTGATGACCTAAAAAGTTACCTTTGCCGGCCTTTAACAGATCGCAATAAGGACACAATCTCAGGTCTACAAGCTTTCTTTCCTAAACAGATGTATCAGCTTAAAATTCTCACTGCCAGTCAGAGCTTTGAGTAAATGCGGGGGGTTTGAGATTTTAATCTATCCTCTCATTTGACAAACTTACCCTTACTAACCACTATCACAGATGACTGGCAAGTTCCTGCCCAGTAGACAGACATGGGCATGGGCATTGGAAAGGAATGCTTATGAACTATTCTTCTAGGACTTCCTGGCTTTGATTAACTTTTTTTTTTTTTTTTTTTTTTGCCAGTCCTGGGGCTTGGACTCTGGGCCTGAGCACTGTCCCTGGCTTCTTCCCGCTCAAGGCTAGCACTCTGCCACTTGAGCCACAGCGCCGCTTCTGGATGTTTTCTGTATATGTGGTGCTGGGGAATCGAACCTAGGGCCTCGTGTATCTGAGGCAGGCACTCTTGCCACTAGGCTATATCCCCAGCCCCTTTGATTAACTTTTGAAAGGCCAAGGAGTGACTCTAGGATCTGACACCATCTCTGCCATCCAAGCAGCGGCTTACTGCCTTTGGATCCCCCATCACTTTTGTCCCAGGAAGAGTGACTTTCCACTGGACTTGGACTCAGGGCCTGAGCACAGTCCCCCAGCTCTCCAGCTCAAGACTAGCACCCTACCACTTTGAGCTCCACACCACTCCGTTCCCAGCACTCTGCTGGCTGATTAGAGACAAGTCTCTCACAGGGACCTTTCTCTGCACCGGCTGGCTTCGAACCGCAGATTTCAGATCAGTGAGTCTTACAAGAGGCCACTTTACTACGATTAGAAGCAACAAGGTGGTCCACACAGAAGTAGTTTTTAAGCATGCTTTCTTACCTGTAACTTATTAGGGCCAGTATTAGATCTTGACAAACTTGCAGGAATCACCTGTGCTTCTCTGTGGGCCTGCTGGAAACTGTTACAAAAAACCTACAAAGAAGCTGGAATGGCAATTATACATTTTGGTAGCCATAATTCTCCTTTTCTCACTTTACAATAATTATTTAGGACAATTTTACTTCCAAATTTCTTATCTAGAAATGTATTCTTGATTTCCAAAGCCTTTTTAACACTAACACAACACTTTAGCTTTTATCTGCATCAGAAAAACTGAAGCTCACAGGCATTCTGAAACCTTGTGCCACCCTTTACCTACGGGCTGCTTGTTTCAAAAGAGCCTCTTTTTTTTTTTTTTTTTTTTTTCTTCAGTCCAGTTACTGCATGGCATGAAGACCTTTGAATTTTTCCTTAATGCAAGAATCACAATTAGAAATGCTTATCCATTCAGCTTTCCAATATATTAGTGAGAAACATTGACCCATTTTGCCATTTTCCTACATACATAGAGTTAATGAGAGTTTACTTCTATCCTCATTAGTTTAGTGTATATATGTATATATACATATATATATCATTTTAAATCCAAATTTCTGACACTTAGCTCTGATTTTTTTTATTTTTTTTAATTTTAATTACAGAACCCTGAGAAATCCTTTTTTAATTCTAGTTCCTCTTTAAAACAATGCAATAATACCTTTAAAGCATTTGGTAATGCCCAAACTTGATGACCATTTGAATTTAAACTTAAGCTTAGTTTTGCATCATACTGCAGTCTTGAACATGTTCACACTCACACATACACACACACATACATTTTCAAAAGATCTTAAAGTGCGCTGAATAAGCATCAGCTGTACATTTTAAGACAAAAACCTTTAACAAATGATTTTAGCATTCTCTAGCCTCATTTTCCAGGGCTTGATAGTTTTAGTAAAACATTTTTAGTTTTAGTAAAACATTTTAGCACACCAAACAATTTTCTGCTTAAGAAGGCTTGGTGGGGTTCCCCCTAGAATTCTTTTTTGCGGACACTCTCACTGATTGACTGATTGTGGGCTGTCACCTGTACATCTTTCCAGTGAGCTAAAGTCAAGTCCAGGGGAGTGGAAGGAACATTCCCCATCATCCGTTTGTCAGTCAGGCACAGCACAAGAAAGAAACACACAAAAATAATCACAGGCACAAAGACCAGACAACACTTACAGACAGACTTAGTGAGCCACGGCTTAGAGGTTCGACTGTGTCTCTCCTGCCCCTGTGAGGGGGCAGACCACACAGTCTCACTGAGTCTCTCCTGCCCCTGTGAGGGACAGACCACACAGTCTCACTGTGTCTCTCCTGCCCCTGTGAGGGTGCAGACCACACAGTCTTGAGGCTCTCTCCCGTTCCTGTGTAGGAGTGGACCAGACAACCCTGAATAAAGAGTGGACTGGATGGGCGCCCATTAGAAGGGCCTCCCAGTCCAGTCCTTCAGGTTCAGGGTGGTAGTGGGAAGCCTGAGACCCCTGTGGAGGGCTTGAGGTGTCCCCCAAGTCCTCCAGGACTGCCCATATGAGCGTGTCCACTACAGCTGGTCCTTCACTACCTACAGGTTCAGATTCAGGCAGCTGGCCAAAACAGAAAACAAAACTACAAATCACACAGACACAGACACACAGAATGAACAGCGCTATTTTCTTACCTTCGGTGTCTGGGGTCTTCAGGGTCTCTGGGGCCATCCTGGACAAGCCCCCAAATGTTGTGCCAAGTCACGAAATCACCACCAAGAAGACCACCGAGACTCAGACATTCCGAAATGCAAAAGCAAGGCAAGGCTTTATTTAAGCGAGCTGCAACTCGGGCCTCGTCCTACCCACCGATACAGTGGAGGTTAGGAGGGAGCCCCGAGCTGTGATTACACAGGGCTTATAAAGGCAAAGAACAAAGTTACAACAAGCAGGTGTTCAAGCAAGCAAGATTAGGATACAGGTACAAATCTGATTGGCTCAGGGTTTGATTCTAGGGGTGGTTAGAGTTAGGCATTCCCAGTAGTTAGAGTTCTAGACTGACTGGGTCCTAATGGGCTTGTCCTGGGTCTGCTCACAGGGCCTGCTTATCTCAGGTTCGCGTGGTAAAGTGGGGTTCGCGTGGTAAAATGGGGTTCACATTGTAAAATGGGGCCTGACTTCAAAGTCTGGCACTTCATCCCCAGAGGACAGACAGGTGGCCTGGGAGCCAGTCAGAGCCAAACTAGTTTATTCAGGAAAATGATCTGTTCTTTTACATGGGTTGAAGGGCGGCAGAAGGGGACGGGTACGTGCACCTATGTAGGGGCTGGGATTTGATGCCTGACCTGTCCATCAGGGGTGATGTCACGGGACTTCCCCTAGGGACCGTTGTCATGGCCCACAGGACCGCCTTATGGGCTCATCACCCCCACCATCTTAGCGCGCACGTGGTCTGAGGTGGGAGGCGGGGCTGGTTATAGCCACCTTTGTTGTTCTGGACCCAGAAAGGGCAGGGGGGGCTAGCAGGAGAGGGCAGGCGGGGCTAGCAGCCATGCGGCCCCAGGGCTGGAGAAGAGGTGGGCCTGGCTAGGACCACCTCTTAAAGCTGTAAACCAGTGCCCCACATCCCCCTTCTTCTTCCCTTTTAGAGTGGATTTTTCCAATTTTTAGTGTCTTTAGGTGTCGAAGGTTGGCCAGTGGCATTTGTAAGTTCCACCCTGAGGAGGGCTCCATGAAGATTCACCCAGAAGTTTAATTTTTCGCTCAGTTACCTTGGTAACTGGCACACCTGATGGCAGTTACCTCCCTCTCTTCTCTGAGGTCACACCCTAATCCATTTGGACATGCTCTAATACGCTTGGACACACCTCCCACCCCAAGCATTGCCTGGAAGTGACACTCCAGCCTGTCATACATGGTTTGGATTTAGCCATCAGTTCCATGGAATTGTCTACTTGAAAAATCTCTTACAATATCCAATTTTTTAAATAGAGCTAGTTAACTCCAGTCAACTCAAGAATGTCCCCCTAAAATTTAGTTTTAGCAGATCCAAAGCACTTTCGAGCAGAAATCAACTGTGTGTGATGGAGTCCCATCTGTTTTTACCAAGATAAGGCTACACAGGGTGAAGATGTAGATTTTTTTTAGATGATTTTCAGGCAGGGGGCGTGGCAGCAGCAGACAGCAGTGTTTCCCAGTGGTTCCAACAGAATGTCACATCTCCTGCTGGGCTGCCTGCAACTCTGCATAGACTCATTGGTGGTTAACTCTGAAGTTAGCTAGAAAATTCTGAATTCTTGGCCAAAAGTTAGGAGACTTTTTAAGTTGGCATTATCTGAAAGACACTATAGGAAATCTTAGATATATTTTGTAATGTGAAAAAGAATAGCAGTTTAATTATGATGTACTGTTTGCCACTGATAAGTTGCTGTCCAGTCTCATCCATACACAGTCACTGAGCTCAAGCCACAATAAAATTGACAGTAAGTGGAAAACAGTTTTTAGCATCAAAGAGCACTGTTTTTACAGGAAACAAAAATCTAGAATCGTTCCCATGTGCTTAAATTAGTCTTGTAAGGAAGATAACCTTTCTTGAATAACTTAAACTATTTTACTGCTTTCAGTAACTAAACCTTTTAAATTATTATTTTTATATATAGGCCAACATAGAAGATTTTTCCTGCAATCATCGCTCACAAGTGCAGTTTTTATATTGTTTACCATTTACCCAGTCTATCTTGCCTCCTCTCCTAGACTGACTCTGATACCTTGATCTCAAAGGGGAGCTGATGGGTGACGATCATCCATCTTCTGTAATTTTTTGAAGCTGACTCATGGGCGTTGCTTACCTAGCTAGGATCCTATTACCTTAAACTGCTTTACCAAGGGACAGCAGGATCAGAAGTTCTCTAGGAGCTTTACTCCATACTGGAAATTCTTAATCATTTAACATTTAACAATTATATAAACCCTCGCTTGGGCTACAGCACAGTAACCTATCATTTTAATTTGTATAAGTATTTTCTTGACTGCCTGAGGAAACCTAACAATGCCTAAATTGCCTTTGTAGGCCTAGTTCTCAATAAAGACATTTTTAGATCTACGAGCTTTTTTTCCTGAACAAATATGCTAGCTCAGAATTCTCGTTGCCAATTAGAACTTTGAGAAGATGCAGGGGTTTGGGATTTTACACTATCCCCCCATGAGACAATATTATCACTACTACTCACTCTTACAGATGGCTGGCGGGTTCCTGCCCAGTAACAGACATGGGCATTAGAAAGTCATGCTTACAAACTATTTTTGTAGGACCTCCCAGCTCTGATTAACTTTTGAAGGGCCAAGCACAAATGACTCTAGGATCTGACACCATCTCTGTCATCAAAGCAGTGGCTTACTGCCTCTGGATGCTCCATGCTGGTGTAAATGCACCTTTGACATTTCTCTTGGTCCGTCAGTGGACTTGGACTCAGGACCTGAGTGCTGTCCCTCAGCTCTCCAGCTCAAGATTAGCACCCTACCACTTTGAGCTTCAAAGCGACTCACGACTCTGTTCCCAGCACTTCTGCTGGCCAACTAGAGATGAAGACTCTCACAAGGACCTTTTTTTTCCCCGGGCTGGCTTTGAACCACAGATTTCAGATCATTGAGTCTCACAAGAGGACACTATACTCCATTTAAAAGCAACAAGGTGCTCCACACAGAAGTAGTTTTTAAGCATGTTCTTACCTGGACCTTATTAAGTGCCAATGTTACATCTTGACAAACTTGTGAGGATCATCTGTCCTTCTCTGTGGGCCTGCTGGAAATTGTTACCAAAACAAAAAAACTACAAATAAACTTGAATGGCAATTAAACACTCATTTTGGCAGACATTTTTTTTCTCACTTTGCAACAATCATTAAGGAAATTTTTTTTTTAAATCTCATATCTAGAAATCCATTTATTTTTTAATTTAAAGTCATTAACCTTTACTCTCTAGCACTCTGGCTGTTCAAATTTTTTATCCAGAAATGTATTTTAAAGCCTTTATACGTAGAGGCTTTTGTACCTTTGCCTCAGCCTTATTTGCATCCGAAAAGCTCTGGAACCCAGGGATCAACAAGCCTCCTGGCAGCCTGTTTTAAAAGAGCCATTTTTTTTTAGTCCCAGCTACTGCATGAAGACCTTTGAACTCAAATGACAATTTTACTTAATGCAAGAATTACAATTACAAAATTAGGAATACTTATCCATTTAGCTTTTCAATAAATTAGTGAGAAATGTTATCCTATTTTGCCATATTTTTTTTACATACAGAGAGTTAATGAGCGTTTACTTTTATCACCATTAGATTTATATCCTTTAAAATACTTGCCTGATTTATGTAAATTAAGACAGTTAAGAGTGTTACTATTACAACACAGTATACACAAAATTTAGTACCTGAGTCATTAAACTGATATCCAAAACAATTGTAGCAAAAGTACTTTTAACAGTGTTCACCAGAATTACAAACACAAGAAATCCTGTCTAATCATCTTTGTTTTTTCAATACATCCAAATTGCAAAAATAGCACAGGAATTGAATCACAGCAGATAAATAAAGTTTTTAACCATTTAAAAAAATTATGTGTTCATAAGGGTATAGCTATTGGGCCCTTGTGATCCTTTGCTGTTACTTGCCTAAACCTGTGCTAATTATTTCCTGTAAGGGAGACCATGGAGTCCATATTTCTTTGGATCTGGCTCACTTCACTTAGTATAACTTTTTCCAAGTCCTTCCATTTCCTTACAAATGGGGCAATGTCATTCTTTCTGATAGAGGCATAAAATTCCATTGTGTATATATACCACGTTTTCCTGATCCATTAATCTACTGAGGGGCATCTGGGTTGGTTCCATATTCTAGCTATGACAAATTGTGCTGTGATGAACACTGTTGTGCTGGTGGCTTTACTGTGATTTTGTTTGTGGTCTTTTGGATAGATACCCAAAAGTGGGGCTGCTGGGTCATAGGGGAGTTCTACGTTTAGCCTTCTGAGGAATCTCCATACCGCTTTCCAGAGTGGCTGAACCAGCTTACATTTCCACCAACAGTGAAGTAGGGTTCCCTTTTGGCCACATCCCCTCCAACAATTGTTACTGTTAGTTTTCTTGATATAGGACATTCTTACTGGGGTGAGATGGAATATGGAAACTATTGTTATATCATAGTTGTAATTACTTTCAATTTACCATGTGTAACTGTAGCTTCTATTATTGATGATCTTCTTGTATCACCCTCCTGTGGTTGTAACTACACTACCTCTGTATCTTATCTGAGTATATTGAAAACTATGTATACTTGTATTAGAACTAGGAAATTGAAAGGGAATACCAAAATCGAGAGACACAGGGAAAAAAAGACAAACAACTACAAAAGCAATACTTGTAAAACTGTTTGGTGTAAATGAACTGAACAACTTATGGGGGGAAGGGAAAGGAGGAGGGGGAGGGGGAATGAGGGACGAGGTAACAAATGGTACAAGAAATGTATCCAATGCCTTATGTATGATACAGTAACCTCCCTGTAATTCTGTTTGATTAATAAATTCTAAAAAAAAATAATTTCTAGTACCTCTCAAGGGGCAGTTTTAGAAATTCCAGTCAAATTATTTATTTTTACCACCAGGTTTTTAAAGTTCACCTGAAAACCAAAGAGAAAAAAGAAAGGCCTCCATTGGCCTGTCCTACAAAACGGCCTATCTCCATCCTACTCCTCAGAGCTTGGTGAACTGTCCTGGTGCCGGCTTGTCCTCTTCCACCATGAATGGACACCCCCTTATGGCTGTCCTACCATGTGGACTGGACAAGCGGCACCTTTGCCAGATCACCCCTCATTCCTGTGGATAGGCACAGGCCCGTCCTAGGCTTTTTCTGTCCTTTTTTTTTTTTTTTTTTTTTTGGTCTCTGACTAAGAAACCCAAGTAGTTCTTTTTAATTAAAGAAATATTTTTTAAAACTATAGTTTTCCTTTAAATGCAATAATCCTTTAAAGCAATTGGTAACACCATTTGAATTTAAACTTAAACTCACTCAATTTTACATCATATTCTTGAACATGTTCACATTCACACATGCACACTTATACACACATATATTTAGAAGATCTTAAAGGGCGCCAAATAAACATCGGCCACACATTTTCCAGTGGCAAGAGGTATTTTTGCCAATCTTACTCCTGTAACATCCAAATTATAAGACAAAGCTTTTAACAAATGATTTTAGCATTCTACAGACTTATTTTCCAGGGCTTGATAGTTTTAAGAAAACATATTAGCACACCAAATAATTGTTTTGTTTAAGAAGGCTGTTTAGGGGTTTTACAGAGTTCTTTTTGTGGACGCTCACACTCTGATTGTGCGTTGTCACCTGTACATATTTCCAATGAGCTAAACATAAATCCAGGGGGCTAAGGGAGTCTGTCCCATTTTGTCTGTCACAGTCAGGAGATTTAGAAAACAGAGAAGAACAGTCCAGACCAGTCCTGTACCAGTCCTGTACCAATACAGGCAATTTTTCCTGTTATGTAATACAATCTTTTTAAATTTTTGATTGGATTTACTTTTACCTTTTTTAATATCAAAGTCCAATTAACCAAATCATTTAGACAAGTCAGAGCATTTGACATAAACCGAGATAAATATACAACATTGGGAAAAGTAAAGCAGTTTGACAAATCTGGAGAAGCAGTGCTGCTAAGAAAAGGAAGGGAGAAAAATTCCACTGGAGACATAAAGAAAAAGAAAAGGAGTCACTCCTGGAAGTCTTTTGTTTGCCACATTCTCAGTTCAATCCCCATGCCTAGGAGGAGTTTCTCCCGCCAGTGTGGAGGAGGTTAGACACATACACAGACAACATACAAAACATATAAAGGAACTAAATATGTCATAACAGTCTACTGATTTATAAACTGATGGCTCCAACAAACACAGGACAAGATAACAAAACAGGTGATGCAGGTTTGACACAAAAGAGAGTGTCAGACCCACGAACAACACAGAGACAACAGCAGCCTGCCGGTGGCTTGGGCTGGCCCTGTGTCCGCCTCTGTGGGCAGTTGCGGGTCAGGACTTGGGACTGACTCATTGGTGTCCTGGGCTGCTGACACCGGCAAAGGGGGCGGGGATACAGAGGGGCATATGGTGGAGGAAAGATTTCAGCCTCCTTGGAGCCTCCCTGGAACACTGGGAGCTTTTCTTTTTCATGATCTACTTTTTTCTGCTTCTGGACAAAAACCTGTGAAGAGACTGTGGAGGACTGGTGGGGGGGGATAAGAAGAGACAAACCCATGTGAGGGGCCCAGAGAAGCTGTTATCTACCAACTCTCTCCAAGTGACTATGTAAGGAATTAAGAACATAGTCCTCTACTTTGAGAATTGTACTCAAGTCAAGAAGGCAAGAATGAGGTTAGTGAGTACTTTTCCTTTGAGCTGTAAACATGCCAGAGCTGTGTAGGACTAGTAGGGACTCCTTAGGAATGAGGACTGAGGCATCCATTGCATGTCAGAATGTGGTTCTCCATTTTGAGCCTGAAGAGATGCATGCTTAATCCAGGCCTGGTGTCCGTATGTAGTTGAAAAATCCTGTATCCATATGGAGCCTTTTAGTCAACATTCTAAGAGTACCAATGAGCAGCAGTATTTCACAGATGGTGGAGAAGGGACGGTATTAAGCTCAGAGACCATAATCTTTAGGAATAATTGTGTTTGTGTTGGAGAAAAACGTAATAAATTCAACAAATATGGAAAGTCCTTCAAACATGAGTCACTCTGAAAACACATAATAGAATACACACAGGTGAGAAAACTTATGAATATAATAAATGTGGAAAAACCTTCAGGAAAATTTTATATCTTAGAAGCCATAATAGAATTCACTCAGTTGAAAAACTGCATATATATAACAAATTTGGAAAGTCATTCAAGTTGAGGACAACTTTAAATGTGCATAATAGAACTCACACAGGTGAGAAACCATATGCATGTAACCAATGTGGGAAGCCCTTCACCTGGAGAATGCAACTAACTATCCATCATATAAGTCATACAGGAGAGAAACCTTATAAATGTAACACGTGTGGAAAGACTTTTGCCCAGAAATCAAGTGCTAGTGCTCATGAGAGAACACGTACAGGAGAGAAACATAAATGTAACACGTGGAAAGTGTTTTGCCTCGAAATCAATCATTACTGCTCATCAGGGAAAGCATACAGGAGAGAAACCTTATAAGTGTAACACATGTGGAAAGTCTTTTTCTGGGAAATCAAACATTACTGATCATGAGAGAACACATACAGGAGAGAAACCTTCTAAATGTAACACATGTGGAAAGTCTTTTACCCTGAAATCAAGCGTTACTGTTCATGGGAGAACACACACAGGACAGGAACTTTAAAAATGTAACACATGTGGAAAGTCTTTTGCAAGGAAATTATACCTAAGTGTTCATGAGCAAAACCATACATGAGAGAATCCTTACAAATATAACACAAGTGGAATGTCTTTCACCAAGAAGGCATACCTTAATATTCATCAGTGAACACACGGAGAAGACAAACCTTATGAACATAACGAATGTTGAATGTTTTTAACCCACAAGTCATATCTAAGTATAGAGAAGAAAATTCAAACAAGTAAAAAACTTTATCAATGGAATCATTGTGGAAATCACTCACCTGGAGGGCACAGCTTACTGTTCATGAGAAAACACACACATGAGAGGAACCTTATAGATGTAACTCATGTGAACAGTTTTCATGCAGAAAACCTACCTTCCTGTTCAGCAGCAAATAAACACGGGAGAGAAACCTTATGAATACAACGAATTTGGAAAGTTTTTCAGAGACAGTTCATTCTTAAGGAAACACAACAGAATTCACAAATGTGAGAAATTGTATGAATTTTTAAAAATTGAGAAGTCTTTCACCTGGAAATCATACTTATGCAAAAGAAGTTAGCAAGGAGTGTTACAACTGTTTCAAGAAACACTTCATAATTACTCATCAACAAAAGAAAGGAACACATAAAGCAATAGATGAATGCATTGAAAGGATGAAAATATTACTACAAATTACAGGAGGGATGAACCTTGAATACAACCAGCTAAATAACATACACAAATTAGAAAGGAACAGCCATGGCATGATGTCTCTATTGAGTGGGCAATGGTCAACAAACTTATACACAAAAAGAATGATAGTTCTGGAGACTGGGATAAAGAGGAACAAGGGCTGCATATTCAATGATTCTACTGCTTCATATATGGAAATGGAAGATGAGAAATGTTCTAGGTGCATGGAAGAGATGGGAGCCCAAAATAAAGAAACATACACTATCAGTTTTCTTTGGAATACAGAACATCTTTTGGTGTTGTATAATTTTTGAGACCCTATTTCTAAAATTATACCTTTTTTATGTGCCATCCTTGGGGTGTGAACTCGGAGCCTGAACACTGTCCCTGGCTTCTTTATGCTCAAGACTGGGACTCTACCACTTGACCACTGCACCACTTCGGCTTTTTCTATATATGTGGTGCTGAGGAATCTAACTCAGGGCTTCATGCATGCTGGGCAAGCACTGTACAACTAGGCCACATTCCCTGCCCCTAAAACCATAGCTTTTACTGATTCGTACCACCGTAATTATCAACAGAGTAACCAGTGAAACTGGACCTTAACTAATACCTATTATTCTAGCTACTCTGGAAGCTGATATCTGAAGATTAAGGTTCAATATTGGTCCATGTAGGAAAGTCAACAAGATTTATTTTTTATGTTTCATTTAATTTTTATTTATATATTTTTCAATAATGTCATTTCCCCCCCCCCCTTTTTTTTTTTTTTTGGCCATTCCTGGGGCTTGGACTCAGGGCCTGAGCACTGTCCCTGGCTTCTTTTTGCTCAAGGCTAGCACTCTGCCACTTGAGCCACAGCACCACTTCTGGCCGTTTTCTGTATATATGTGGTGCTGAGGAATTGAACCCAGGGCCTCATGTATACGAGGCAAGCACTCTTGCCACTAGGCCATATCCCCAGCCTCTTAACAAGATTTTATCTGCAATTAAGCAGCAAAAAGTCAGAAGTGGAGCTGTGGCCCAAGTGTTAAAGCACCATGCTTGCCTAGAAAAAAACAAAGAACAATAGAAAAGCATGAGGCTCTGAGTTCAAGCCCCAGTTCTGGAAATAAATTAATGAACAAATGACTAAAACCAAACCCAGAAGCCAGTGCATAAGGGGATCTGTGGCTTTGAGCACCCACACCCCCTGGCATGTCCCCTCTGGACCACCATCATAAAAATGGCACTGTAGTTGATGTGCAGTATTCTGGTGCTGTTTTACAAAGCCAGAGGAGAGTGGGTGTTCACAGCACCATCTTTCCTAAGACAGTTCCCCAAAAAGGATGGAGGAGGCAATGGAGAGTTCAGTATGTGGGGCACGCCCGCCCGTATGCCTTGCATCATTAAGAGGCGGTTCTAGCTGGCCCCGCCTCCCAGCATTGGGACAACGTGTAGCCAAGATGGCACCTGGTGATGAACCCGGAGGCAGTCCTGTGGGCCGTGACATAGAATTAGGCCACCCCTTAGGGAGGTCCCTCGGAGCTCCCCCCTGATGGACAGCTCAGGCTTCAAATCCCAGGCCCTACTTAGGTGCACGTACCCTTTCCCTTCTGCTGCCCTCTGGCCCCTTTAAAAGAACAGCTCATTGCCGCCATTAAAGGAGTCTTAGTGCTGACTGGATCCCGCACTGTCTGTGTGTCCTCCGTCGAGAGGGGGGCTGGGTGGCAGTCTGTCAGCCCCCTATATCCTATTCCTGGAACCATTCGCATGGGGTGTGCTATCCCATCCCTCCTTCAGGACAGGAGAGCATGAGAGGCTAAAAACCCCTGGCATCATTGCACTGAAGGACAGTCCTGTAACCAGGCAAAAATTCAATAACACCAACTAAGTATTAATATATTTTAGTGCAGAACAGCAGAAAAGAATTTACCCCTGAGAGACAGCTGAAAATTTCCCTTTCAGACAGATCAAGGAACTGATCCATGTTAGCGCCTGGTTAAACCAGGGACTTGCTTTACACTAGTATGAATGCAATAAGCTGCACTCCACAACGCTACCAAAATCCCTGTGCCCTGTGCCCAGCTGTGGGTTTGTTACTGTGTTTTGTTTGGAGAAGGAAGGGGAATGTTTTTCCTCACACCTTGAAGAACAAAATATCACCGCCGACATAATGGGTTTTTCCCCACTCATTTAAAAAATTACATTTTTTTTTTTTGGCCAGTCCTGGGCCTTGGACTCAGGGCCTAAGCACTGTCCCTGGCTTCTTCCCGCTCAAGGCTAGCACTCTGCCACTTGAGCCACAGCGCCGCTTCTGGCCATTTTCTGTATATGTGGTGCTGGGGAATCGAACCTAGGGCCTCGTGTATCCGAGGCAGGCACTCTTGCCACTAGGCTATATCCCCAGCCAAAAAAAAATTACATTTTTAATTCAAGCAGGTGGCAATCCTCTATTGAGTCTTGTAAGCAACTTTACAAGGTCACCTGCAACTCCCTTTATGAAACAAACCTCTGATAGTTTATATGGACTGAATGTAAGTATAAAAAGCATTAAATGATCCCCCAAATTCTGGGGTGTTCTCCAGATGATGCCTTGACACGTGACCCCTGACTGAATCTGGCCCCTGCATCTCTTGCTGTTTCATCCATCTCATGGAACAGAGAGTAAAGTAATCGAGTGAACATCAGAGTAGACCTTAAAAGCCTGTCTGATGTACATGGGACCAAAGAGGAGTTGTCCTGGGTGTCATGGCTCATGTCTATAATCCTAGCTACTCAGGGGGCTGAGATCTAAGGATCAATGCTGGAAGCCAGCCAGGGCACGAAAGTCTGTGAGACTCTCATCACCGATTAACCACCAATAAACTGGAAGTGGAGATGTGGCTCTAGTAGTAGAGTATTGAGCCTTGAACACAAAAGCTCTGAGTTCAAGCCCCCAAGATTATTGAAGCTTCACAGTAGGGGATGTTGGGAAATCTACAGTTATACAGACATTTGAATTTTTATTTTATGGGAATAAATGCAACTAGTTTAAAGAGATATTAGTCAGTCTCTACAATGTAACCAGGGAACTTTAAAAATCAGAAATGTTTGACTTCAAAGGGAGCTCTCCCTGCTCTGTTCAAACTCTCCAGCACACAGTGAGCCCACTGGATGCTAATTTATTCCACAGCTCTCTGCACCCAGTCAGTACTTTGCTAGCGTGATACCCGATACTCTGTTTTTGTTGAGCATCATCATTATACATAATTGTTGACACGTCATTTAAAATAGTTCCAAATTTTCTCTGGCACTTAAAAGCTTGGCCTGACAAATAAGAGAACAAGTTAAAGCCAGCCCAATCAAGTTAGTCCATGGTACTTGTTAGCGGCTAGCAATAGTATATCATCCCAAAAACCTATGCCCTTTCAGGAAGGAGTAGCCTTATCTCCACCTGCATCATTTGGGGACCTGCCAAATTCATGCACTAATGCCAACTAAAATGATAGGTTGGTTCAAAGAGTTACTATGAAGCAGACTGTAACTCTATTGGCCACCTGCCTGTGACCTGACTTGACTATGCAGTTTCTCTATAAGTGTCCTAACCTCATTGGCCACCTCCATGTGTCCAGGCTAGACCATGTGGTATTTCCCAATATAAGCCAACCCTGAGCCTGGCCCAGGTTGCTTCTCCCCAGCTCCCGAGTTTGAGCTGTGACCCTGGCTGGCTATTCTGCTTTATATTTCCCCCAATAAACCCATCTTTGTACTTATGACTGTCTCTGAGTGCTGGACTGTTGGAGGGATGGATGAGTCCCCACACTCGGACCCCATTTCAATACCAAACACAAATTTGTCAAGGCTTAGCAGTGGATACTAGTGGAGTTGTATTTCTGTGTCAGGCACACTAATAGTATCATTGTTGGTGTTGGGAATATGGCCTACTTGCAGGGAACTTGCCTCATATACATGGGTTCCACTCCTCAGCCTCACATATATAGAAAAAGCAGAAGTGGCTCATTGGCTCAAGTGGTAGAGTGCCAGCCCTGAGCAAAAAGAAACCGAGGGAAAATAAAGAGGCCAAGGGACACTGCTCAGATCCTGAGTTCAAGCCCCAGGACTGGAAATAAAACCACTGTTATGCCTTTTGAAATTTAGAAACAGAACATAATGAAACCCTAGTACACAAAGAATTACATGAAAAAGTCTATGGAACAATATTTTTGTTCCTTTCCAACCAGAGACAGTCGTGTGTGTGTGTGTGTGTGTGTGTGTGTGTGTGTGTGTGTGTGTGTGATATTTGTATGCCCATTGGTTCTTTCTTTTTGTTACTATAAAGATGATACCCTGAAAATCTGCATAGAGACCCTTTGGCTCTATACAAGTAAATAATGACACTACAAATTACTATGCCAGGAAGGAGAGAAGAGGAGCCATAAAGAAAGCCAAGTCAAAAGGCATAGAACTGAATTGGGATGGTACCCTGGCACTGTTCAACTTGGGAACTTGTCACCAGCTTTCAAGCCACTGTCAGCTAGCAAAGGAATGGAGGACGAGAAGTCCTTAGCCCTCATCAATGCGAAGATCGACAAAAAGGAACCTGAAGACAGACAGCTGGCTACCAAAAGCTATGTAATAAATGGTATAAGACAAAGAAAGCAAGTCAGTTAAGATCCTGAAATCACTCATAGTCTAGATCACACAGTGCCAGAAGACATTACAACATGGGGCGTCGGTTTGGAATGTGCATCTCGAGGTCCTGAACCTCTTCCACATGTACAGTGAGAGCTTTCAAAGACACCACAATCAAGCTTTCCCCCACATTAGGCCAGGCATATCACAGATGCCTTGAAGTCTTCTAATAGACACAGCCATAAGAGAAAAACATGCCATTCTCCACCTCAGAGCACATTTGGTGATCATTCAGATGCTGCAAAGAAGCACAGAAAGGAAAAGGACCATCACAGGTACAGGTGCCAGTGATCTTCTCCTTCCTCTGCTCCCATAAAGGCAAGCACTATAACAGCAGCCGCTCAGGACATGGTAGATAGGGGCAGTGACTAACATGGTATTTTTACTACCTACAGCCATGTGTGTCCAGTCACTCAAAAGTAATTCTGACTTGATTTCTTCAAAGTGGGAATCCAGAAATTCTTAGGACATTTTCTTCTAAAAAGAACTATATTAAACTTTTTGACAAATTAAAATAATTGAAGTGTCTAACTGAAAACCATGGCCAGCTTCCATTGTACTTTATTACAGTTGTTTGTTGTTTGTTGCAATAAGAACTGGAGAATGAACTCTAAAAACTGTATCTTATTGGGTTGGGAATGTGGCTTACTGGTAGAGTGCTTGCCTAGATCACAGGAAGCCCTGGGTTTCTATTCCTCAGCACCACATAAACAGAAAAGGCCAAGAGTGGCTCTGTGAGAGAACACAACTGGGACACCTGAGTGCAGGTGGAGGAATTTCTTTATTATGTTATTCAAAGTGCTCTGGTTTGAATATGTCACATAAAACACATGCAATGGAAGTTTACTCTCCAATGCATTAAACCTGAATGTTGTCCTTTTTTAAATATTTAATGATACTACAAAAGAAGGACTAGTGAAAGGCTCGTTTAGAGGAACAAGATTTTGCCTAGAGGTAGGTGGCTTGGGTAGCATGCTTGAAGCCCTGGTTGATTCCTCAGTAGCACATTTATAGAAAAGGCCAGAAGTGGTGTTGTGGCTCAAGTGGTAGAGTGCTAGGCAAAAACGAAAAAAAAATCTCTGTCTGGATTTTGCTATGACGAAAACACTGGAAGTCATAACTAAGGCACCGTCTAAGAATCAGAGAGCATCCCTTGTAAAATGCCAGCTATTTGACCCTTATCTGTCCAAGGTGTGGCAGGATCTATGTGCTCTTATGATTAAGGGTCAAGTCAACTCAGACACCTAAATAAAGCCAACTTCCGCTAGGGTGCAGACGGCATTGTGGGAACTGTAGTCTACTGAGCACAAACCCGGAGGAAGTGCCTAAATGGGATCCTTGTGAGCATGCGTCTGCCTGGCCACTGAGGTTGTTCCCAGTCTGTAAATTCCGATTCTTCTCTCTTTACACTGCTTCTTGGAAGTGCTGTGAAGTACGCATTTGCATTCCCACAGTTGGAGCCACCAAGTGAGGGCCCAGCCCTTGTTCAGTGGGCCATGGGACTGTGACCTGAAGAGATCCCAAAGAGGGAAGGTGACAGGTAAGAAGCACGGGCTGGACTGCAGACCGGACGGAGTATGCCCTCCGCGTGCTCCTCCAGTTGGGCTTCCCGAGTGGGCACCGCCATCAGCCCGCGCGCTGGCAGAGGCAGAACCTGGCCGCCGGAGCTCTGCACGCAGGTTGGGTGTTGTCATGAGCAGTAGGGGGGGGGGGGATCTGCCTGCGCACACTCGCCCACTGAGGTTCCGCCGAGAACCCGGGTGACAGCATTCACTTTGCCCTGTGGGACGGCGAGCGTGGCGACAGTGGTAGTGAAATGGTGAAGTGTGCACGGGCCCTGGGGCTTGTCATATTGCAGTTGTGTTTTTGGGTTCTGGCTGGTTGCACCTGTGTTGTTTTTCTGGTCTGCTGGTGCCTTCTCAGCCTTCCTATCAGAACAGCTTTGTCTTCACCCAGGTTTCTTTCTAGAGACTATTCCACACGGTATATTGGAGTACTGTGTGATGGTCGTGTGTTTATAGAATGAAGCCTATTGGTGTTTGAAGGAAGGCAACCTGTGATAGCAATGTCCCTGCTGAAGGAAGAGATCTTGTGAAGTCTGGCAAGCCCAAAATGTAGAGGGTGAAAAGGATGGGAAGGAAATGATCTATTTAGGTTTCCTTGCCTTAAGCAAGAGTCAGTTCTACTTTACACAAGATTCATGAGGTTCTAGATCCTGTAACACTCTCAATCACGTTCTGTTAGAAGGTTTAGACCAATTTTTAGGTAGAGAGATGAGGTGGACTAATAAACCAGATCCTGGATATTAAATGGACTTAAGGCTGTAGTTTGGGTGGAAAGGTAAGATTTACAACTACAAGTATGCATGTAATAATGCCCTAACAATCTTCATTTTAATTTAGAGCCTCCTATTCCCATAATCATTTCTAGTATGTGATTTTTCAAACTCATCCTAAAGGTCCTAGGAAGTGATGTACTGGTGCTAGCTCTAACTTGTTTGTTTGTTTGTTTTTCTGTCAGTTCAGAAAGTCTTTCTAACTGTGTTTTGGGAGAAGAAAAATAAGAAGAGTAAACTTAAGGCAATGCACTTTTCCCAAGGTTGTTTGATTTGAAGATGCCACATTTCCTGAAGGTTTAACTAGGGTTACTCATTATGTCCCTGTTTTGTGGAGAGGGTTGTAGGGACTAACTCCCACGCAAAGATGTTAGAGAGTCCCAGCAAAAGTGAGTCCAGCACATGAACAAAGTCAGGAGAACTCAAGCTTTTTTACAAGCACAGAAACTGACCGGCCAGGAACGTGGTGCACTATAGGGAGCTAACATTGTGACCCTGAACAGTTCACTAGGTGTTTTCTCTTTCTTTCTTTCTTTCTCTTTCTTTCTTTCTTTCTTTCTTTCTTTCTTTCTTTCTTTCTTTCTTTCTCTTTCTTTCTCTCTTCTCTCTATCTCTCTTTCTCTCTTCCTTCCTTCCTTCCTTCCTTCCTTCCTTCCTTCCTTCCTTCCTTCCTTCCTTCCTTCCTTCTTTTTTTTTGCCATTCCTGTGGCTTAGACTCCAAGGCTGAGCAGTGTCCCTGGCTTTGTTTTTGCTTAAGGCTAGCAGTCTACCACTTGAGTCACAGCTCCATTTCCTGCTCTTTCTATTTAAATGGTGCTGAGGAATGGAACCCAGGCCTTCATGCATGCAAGGGGAGCAGTCAACCGCTAAACCACAATCCCAGCCCTAATCTGGGGTTTATAAAGGCAAAAACCACACGCAGGTGGTTATAGATGGCTTGGCAGAGTAGGTTGCAGTTACTAAGCAGTATAGAGCAGGAAAATCTGTGGCAAATTCCCAATAGTTCTGTTGCTGACTACCTCATTGCCTTTTTTCCCACCCTTGCTTCCAGAATCTTCTGTTCATTGCGAATAGGAACAGAATGGAGGGATATCAGGTGAGTGCTTTTCATTTCTCACCCAGTGTTACATTCCATTTTATGAACTTAATGGAGGTCCCTGGTTTAAAATGGAAAAGTAGATTGCGCTTGAAGAAAATGTAAATAAAGAAGACATAGATGTATTGTATATTTTTCAGCTGATAAAAATCTTATATCTTGTCTACATCACCTGCAGATTTGCTTTGATTGGTCTCACACTTTGTAAAATTTTGTTTGTTTGATTTGCCAGTCCTGTAGTTTGAACTCAATTCTTGGGCTCTGTCCCTGAGCCTCTCTGTTCTCAAGACTAGCACTTGAGCCACTGCACCATGTCAACTTTTTTCTGTTCATGTGGTGCTGAGGGATGGAACCCAGGGATTGATGCATGCTAAGCAAGTAGTACAGCTGATCACCATTTCCAACCCTCTAGGTGTTTTTTTTTTTTATGTGAGACAAAAGTGTCACACCTGTTATGTGACTCAATCACCCCCAGGAAGTCACTTCTCTGGGAAAGTGAAGATGGCTGGCAACTAATCAGAAATCACATCTTAACTAATAATATTAACCTGTTTTAATGACACTGTACTGGAGTGAGTGAATTAGTGTGGTTACAAACACCTTCAAATGTTCTATAGGACTGAGTAAGCCATAATTATTTAAAGTACTTTGAAAACATATTTCTTGTTGGTGCCCATTTCCAACAGGAAAAGCAGTAGATTTTAGAGTTGTATTTCTTCAAAAGCTCATCAGTTAAATCCCATGACTGCTTTGTGGTTTTTGTTTTACTTGAAACTTTAAACTGAACCATGCCTGCAACCTGGGATTAAAAGTGGATAAAGGGAAGAAATGAAACACAGGAGTTAAAATCACCTGGGAGATGAAATAGAACTCCATCAATCTTTAGGAACTCTTTCTTTTTTCTTTTTTGTTTCTCATTTCATTTTATTTTTTTTGTAATTTATTTATTAATTAAAGAAAAAAATTTTTTTACAAGGTGTTGTGCAAAAAGGGTACAGTTACATAGTAGGGCAGTGTGTACATTTCTTGTGATATCTTACACCTTGTTTTTCTTTCCCTTCCCTAGGTTGGTAGACATATATACAATACACAATGTACCAAGAATATATACAATAGCCACGTGGCCTACACCGAAGAAAATTCGCCTAGAGCTTCAAATGTAATGTCAACAATAGACAATATGTCAACAGTAGTCTTATATGAACGTACATACATAGCTTTTGAGCTATTGTGATCCACTGAGAGGTCAATTTTTGACCTTTATATGTTGAGCAGTTGTTTGGTTTTAGTTACATAGTGTAGGGTCACTGACCCAAAAATGTGGGAAATACCATTTGACAAGAAGTCTTTGGTTTCACAGACCTGGTCTCTGCTGTCTCCCCCCACATACCTTAACAGACATATATCAGGGAGATCATGCCCCTTTGTTTTCTATGTTCTAGGATTGTCTCACTCAACATTATTTGTTCAAGTTCTGACCATTTCCCTACGAATGCCAATATTTCACCATTTCTAATCGCTATGTAGTATTCCATTGTGTATAGGTACCATATTTTTTGGATGCATTCATCTGTGGAGGGGCATCAGAGTTGTTTCCATATTTTGGCTATTGTGAATTGTGCAGTGATAAACATGGAAGTGCAAATGTCTTTTTGATATCTTGGGACCTGTTGTTCAAGATAGATGCCTAGGAGTGGTATGGCTGGGTCATAGGGTAGGTCTATGTTGAGCTTTTTGAGAAACCTCCATACTGTTCTCCAAAGTGGTTGTACTAATTTGGACTCCCCCCAACAATGGAGGAGGGTTCCTCTTTCCCTGCACCCAATCTAGCATTTGTTGTTGCCTGAGATCAGAGTATAGGCCATTCTAACTGGAGTGAGGTGGTATCTCAGGGTTGTTTTTATTTGCATTTTCTTTACTGCCATTTCTTCATTGAACATTTCCTCATATGTTTCTTCGCCATTTTTATCTCTTCTCTTCTGAAGTGTCTCTTTATCTTCTTTGCCCGTTTCCTAATTGGTTTACTGGGCTTGGAAGGGCTTAGTTTTTTGAGTTCTCAGTAAATGACAGATATTAGGCCTTTGTCTGTTGCTGTGCTGGTGAAGATCCTTTCCCATATGGCTGGCTGTCTTTCTAGTTTGGTGGCTATGTCCTTAGTTGTGCAGAAACTTTTTAATTTATAGTAGTCCCATTTGTCGAGTCTCTCCCCTATTTGTTGTGCCCCTGGGACTCTATTCAGGAAGTTTCTTACTGTGACTATAAGTTCTAGCGTCTTTCCTATTCTGTCCTTCAGTAGTTTCAAAGATTCAGGCCCTTGATCCATTTGGAGTTGATTTTGGTCCATGGTGATAGGCTTGGGTCTACTTTGAGTTTTCTGCATATGGCTGCCCAGTTCTCCCAGCACCAGTATTTAAAGAGGCTATGTTTATTCCATTGCATGTCTTTAGCTCCTTTGTCAAATATCAGCTGACTGTAAGTGTGCGGTTTTATTTCTGGGTCTTCAATTCTATTCCATTGGTCTTCAGGTCTGTTTTTATACCAATACCAGGCTGTTTTTGTTATGATGGCTCTATAGTAGAGCTTGAAGTCTGGTATTGTGATACCTCCTACACTGCTTTTTTTGCCTAGAATTGATTTTGCTATTCTAGGTCTTTTGCTGTTCCATATGAATTTATGGGTTGCTTTCTCTTTTTCAGTGATCAATGTAGCTGGGATTTTGATGGGGATTGCATTGAATTTGTTTAACAATTTGGGCAATATGGCCATTGTCACTATATTGATTCTGCCTACCCATGAGCATGGGAGGTCTTTCCATCTCCTTGTGTCTTCTTTGATATCCTTTATTAGATTTTTATAGTTCTCATTAAATAGGTCCGTCACATCTTTGGTTAGGTTGATCCCTAGGTACTTTATTCTTTTTTTGGCTACTGTAAAAGGAATTATTTTCATAATTTCATTTTCTGCTTGTATATTGCTGGTGTACAGAAAAGATGCTGACTTTTGTGGATTGATTTTGTAGCCTGCTACTTTGCCAAAATGGTTTATTAGGTGTAATTTGGGGACTGAGTTTTTTGGGTCCTTCAGATATAAGATCATGTCATCTGAGAATAGGAATAGCTTGATTTATTCCTTGCTGATGTGGATCCATTTGATTTCCTCCTCTTGTCTTATTGCTATGTCTAGGGATTCCAGCACTATATTGAAAAGAAGTGGGGAGAGTGGGCATCCTTGTCTTGTTCCTGAGTTTAGGGGGAATTATTTTAGTTTTTCCCCATTTAATACGATGTTAGCAGTTGGTCTGTTGTATATGGCTTTTATTGTTTTGAGGAATGTTCCATCTATTCCTGTTCTCTCCAGAGCTTTCAGTAGGTATGGATGTTGTATTTTGTCAAAGGCTTTTTGGGTATCGACTGAGATAACAGTGTGATTCTTCATCTTAGTTCTGTTGATGTGGTGAATTTCACTGATTGATTTACGGATGTTTAACCATTCTTGTGACTGTGGGATAAAGCCTGCTTGGTCATGATGTATAATTTTCTTGATCAGTTTCTGGATCCTGTTAGCTAATATTTTATTCAGGAGCTTTGTGTCTGTTTTCAGTAGTGATATTGGTCTATAGTTCTCTTTTTTGGTCGGGTCTTTGCCTGGTTTGGGGATGAGAATATTAGCTTCATAGAATGAGTTTGGGATTTCTCCCTCTGTTTCTACTTTCGGAAGAGTTTGAGGAGTATTGATATTAGCTCCTCACTAAAGGTTTTATAGAATTTGTTGGTAAAAAAGCAGTAGACTTTAGACTTGTATTTCTTCAAAAGCTCATCAGTTAAATCCCATGACTGCTTTGTGGCGTTTCTTTTACTTGAAACTTTTACCTGAACCATGCCTGCAACCTGTTTATTAGCTACTTAATTTGAGTTTTCTGCCCAGTCTGGCCTCCAGACCTCAGCCTCCTTTGTACGTGGAGTAGGATAACATTCTTGGGCCAGAGTTCTAGGTGTTGTTTTTGTTTCTTTTTAGTTTTTTTTCCAATTAATTTATTTATTGTCAAAGTGATGTACATAGGGGATATAGTTTCGTATGTAAGGTAGTGAGTACATTTCTTTTTGTTTTTCTTTGTTTTTTCCAATCCTGGAGCTTGAACTCAGGGCCTGAGTGCTCTCCCAGGCTTCTTATTCCTCAGGGCCAGCACTCTAGCACTTGATCCCCAGTGCCACTTCTGGCTTTTTCTATTTATGTGGTGCCGTGGAAAAGAACCTAGGGCTTCATGTATGCGAGTCAAGCACTCTACTACTAGGCCATATTCCCAGCCCCTCTCACTTTATTTTACATATCATTTTTTAAATTTAATGTATGTCCAAGATTAAAAATTGAAAACTAGATTCAGCTTCAGCAAAACATTCCTAAGTAAGAAAAAGATATACTGTAGATTTTGTGGCTTACAAAATATTACATTCTAAGTTGAGCACAGATTTTCTTCAGTTTCTCTGTAGATTTATTTATTTTACTGTGCCTAAATCAATCCCTGAGTCTTGTACCTTAGCCTCTCTAGGCTCAAGGCTAGCAGTCTACCACTTGAGCTACAGCACCACTTCTGGCTTTTTCTGCTTATATGTTCCTGAGGAATCAAACCAAGGGCTTCGTGCATGCCAGGCAAGCACTTTACCGCTGAGCCACATCCCAGTTCTGTTTCGAGGTTTTTGGATGTGAGGAAGAATTGGTCACATTGTTGAGTGATTCAGCCAAAGGTACTCGAAGGACTGTCCATATCGTTCTTGTTAGTGTACATTTCCAATAGAAATGCGGTAAACTTTAGGGTTGTGTTTTTTTCAAAAGCATATTAGTTAAATCCTATGACTGCTTCATTGTGTTTGTTTTACTTGAAACAGGCTATATTTCATTCTGTCATCTTTCTACACATCAATCCTGTTTGGCTGCATGAAACATTCATAACTATACCATTTACTGATAGTACATGTTGCTTTATTTTGGGGTCCCATGTCTGCCATCCATCCAGAGCATTTCTCATCTTCCATGTGAGAAGCAGTAGAGTCATTGAATATGCAGCTCCTGTTCCCCTTATCCCTGTCTCCAGAACCCTCATTCTTTTTGGCCTATGAGTATGTTGATCCTGGAAAACTCAAGAAGAGACATTATGCCATGGCTGTTCCTTTTGAATTGTTATATTTTACTTAAGGTGATTTATTCAAGACTCATCCCTGCTGGAATGTGTAGTAATATTTTCTTTTCAGTGCATTTATCTAATGTTTTATATGTTCCTGTCTTTTGTTGGTGAGTAATTGTGAAGTGTTTCTCCAAATAGTTGTTATAGTCCTTGCTTTCCTTCTATTGTATAGAAACCTAGAAAAATAATTCCTGGTTCATATGCCAGTGTTTTTCTATGTTTAATTCACTTTTTAGTTGTCTATACCACCTTTGACTGTTTTACATTCCTGGCAGATGCGCACCAAAGATCACACTATTTTCACATCCTTCCCAGAACTTACTATATTTTAGGGGTTGTTGGTTTGTGTTTTTTTAAAGTATGGGCATATTGACATGTATAAAGTAGTTATTTTATTGTGATTTTGATTGTCCTAAGTTGTGAAGTCATTCTCCAAGTACTTGTTTCATCCTCTGCTTTCACTGTTGTTTAGTACTAATCTTTTCAATTTTTCTTTTTTCTGACTTCTTTGTTGGCCGTCTTGGGGCTTGAACTCAGTGCCTGGCACTTTACTAGAGGTGCTCTTGCTCAAGACGAGCACTGTACCATTTGGATCACAGTGCCACACCAAGCCACAGTCCTAGCCATTAAAGGGTTTTACATTAGTATTCATAGAAAAATAACAGTTTGTTTAAAGTTGTCTATCAATATAGGTGCCGTTTTCCTGCAAGTATCTTGATTGTATGTTTGGTACAATCTGTGGCATTCACAAATATGTAAGAGCTCAAATATTCCTTTCAAAGACCTATTATGTATTAGCTCTTAACTCCACTGGTAGTTTGACCATTATGTTAATAAAGAAGTAACCAGATATTTATGTATAGAAAAAAGGCCATCCATATGCTGAAGCAGGGCACTTCAGAAGAAGTGGAACCTGCAGAAAAATTGTTATGCTGATATTTAATAAACTTATCAAAATAACCTACACATACTATTCCAAGCATCTACTTATACTTAATATTGTCATGTCAGGTTAGTAGCACCTGAGAATTTTCATCCTGTTTCTGGTGCTAGCGAAGAGAAATATCCTGATACAATAGGGGCATTGTGTATTTGTTATTGTATTCCTAGTTATCTAGTTAATATAGAGCCAATATTACTACTATGATATTTCTTCTTTATACTTTATAGATAATGGAGCAAGCTCCCAAATATTATGTAAGAAAAACACATTTGTAGAAGAATAAAATTCCATACTTGGTCTTCTCCTGACTCAGGGCTAATTTCTTGATGAAAATGTGCCATTACAGAAGCCCGTGTCCTTTGAAGATGTGGCTATGGATTTCAGCTGGGAGGAGTGGCAAGACCTGGACATTGCTCAGAGGACCCTGTATAGAGATGTAATGCTGGAGACCTACAGCAACTTGTTGTCCTTGGGTAAGCAAAAGATACATTAATTTACAGGTTCAAGTGCTTTGTTTTTAGTAGATCTATGAGTCTTTATCAAAGGTGCAATGATATTTAGGAATAAGATTACAGAATATGGGAAGTAGTGCAACTTTCCAAGAAAATTCTCCCCTTGATTTTATTACTCCTAGGCAATTTTATTCTCATTCTTCAAGAAGTCAAGGTAGCACCATTTAGACAACAGTTCTGAGACATGATCTATTACCAGGGGAGTTTCGTATGAAACTTGTGGCCATTGTGATAGATGGATATATAATCTAGAGTAGAATGTATATTTGTACTCAATGTAAGATCTAGAAATCAGTAATTGAAAGTGGGCATTTAAAATCTAAAGCTTTTACGGGGCACTCTTCTTCATACTTGTAATCCTAGGTATGGAAATCCAAACCAGCCAAATCAGAAGATTCTCCAGGAGAATCCTTTCTTCAATAAAAAATAAAAATCCATTTAAAGTGATAAAACTCTGGCCTTTAGCAAAAGATCTCAGGGAAATTGGCCATTCCTTGAGTTCAAGGGAAAACACTGAGAAAAACAATCCAAACCTTGTATTTCTATGCAACGTCAACCATGAAGCTACTGAGAAATGAGAAAGTAGAGTTTGGAGAAGTTTGAGGGTTTTAGCCTCCCACACTCTCCTGTCCTGCTGGGGAGACAGGAAAGCACACCCCACGCAAACGGGTTCAGGAAGAGGATATAGGGGGCTGACAGACCACCACCCAGCCCTCTTCTCCACAGAGGACAAACAGGCAGCCTAGAAGCAGGTCGAGCCAACTAGTTTATTCAGGAAATGATCTGTTCTTTTACACAGGTTGGAGGGCGGCGGATGGGGAGGGGCACATGCACCTACATAGGCTGTGAGCGGATGCCTGACCTGCCCGTCAGGGTGAAGCTCCAAGGGAACTCCCTAAGGGATGGCTCATAGCTACGTCAGGGCCCTCAGAACTGCCTCGTATTGATGCAAGGCATCTGGGCGGGTGTGCCCCACAGGAGTAACCTGTGTACCAGAAAGTCTGAGATCATTATAGCACAGATGTCCAGAATCACCATGAACAATAGTTCTCCACTGTTTCTTTGTAACAGGGCACTGTGTTTCTAAACCCAAGTTGATTATCAAGCTGGAGGAAGGTGCAGAATCATGGATGGGAGAAGCCTCAGGCAAGAATTTCCAAGGTGAGTGAATGCATCCTATACAGTGCTGTTGGAGACAGAGCTCAGGTGGTAAATTCACTTCTTTTTGTTTGTTTTGTTTTTTCATTTATTTGTTAATTAAATTTTGTTGACAAGGTGTGTGCAAAAGGGGTTCAGTTACATAATAGGGCAGTGTGTACATTTCTTGTGATATCTTACACCCTCATTTTTCTTTCCCTTCCCTAGATCAGGTAGGCATATATACAATACACAGTGTACCAAAAAACAGATACAGTAGCCACATGGCATACGCCAAAGGAAATTCACCTAGAACTTTAAATATAACGTCAACAATAGACTTTGATTCTCCTTGTCTTATATGATCATTCATACATAGCTTTTGAGCTATTGTGATCCACTAAGAGGTCGACCTTTTTATGTTTAGTAGTTGTTTGGTTTTAGTTACATAATGTAAGGTCCCTGACTGAAACCTGTGGGAAATACCATTTGACAAGAAGATTTTGTTTCTCAGACCTGGTCTCTACTGTCTCCCCCCCACACCTTAACAGTCATATATCAAGGAGATCATGCCCCTTTGTTTTCTGTGTTCTAGGTTTGTCTCGCTCAACATTATTTGTTCAAGTTCTGACCATTTCCCTGCCAATTCCAATATTTCATCATTTCTAATCGCTATGTAGTATTCCATTGTGTATACGTACCATATTTTTTGGATCCATTCATCAATAGAGGGGCATCAGGGTTGTTTCCATGTTTTGGCTATTGTGAATTGTGCAGCAAGAAACATGGAAATGCAGGTGTCTTTTTGATATCCTGAGACCTGTTTTTCAGGATAGATGCCTAGGAGTGGTATGGCTGGATCATAGGTTAGGTCTATGTTGAGTTTTTTAGGAACCTCCATATTGTTCTCCAAAGTGGTTGTACTAATTTGCATGCCCACCAACAGTGGGGAAGGGTTCCTCTTTCCCCGCATCCACTCTAGCATTTGTTGTTGCCTGAGTTCAGAGTATAGGCCATTCTAACTGGAGTGAGGTGGTATCTCAGGGTTGTTTTTATTTGCATTTCCTTTACTGCCAGAGATGTTGAACATTTCCTCATATGTTTCTTTGCAATTTTTATCTCTTCTCTTGTGAAGTGTCTCATTAGCTCCTTTGCCCATTTCATAATTGGTTTACTGGGCTTGGAGGGGGTTACTTTTGTGAGTTCTCTGTAGATGACGGATATTAGGCCTTTGTCTGTTGCTGTGCTAGTGAAGATCCTTTCCTATATGTAGTTCTGTTTTTCTTGTTGGGTCTTTGCTTGGTTTGGGGATGAGTATAATATTAGCTTCATAGGATGAGTTTGAGATTTCTCCCTCTGTTTCTATTTCACGGAAGAGTTTGAGAAGTATTGGTATTAGCTCCTCAGTAAACGTTTTATAGAATTCATTGGTGAATCCATCCGGGCCTGGCTTTTCTTTATTGGGAGACTCTTGATTATCCCCTGTATCTCGCTGTAAGTTATTGGTTTATTTAGTTGATTTATTTCTTCTTGGTTCAGTTTGGGCAGTTTATACTTATCTAAGAATTGATCCATTTCTGTAAAATTATTGTTCTTCAGTGAGTAGAGGTTCTGGAAATAGTTCCTTATGATTGTGTGAATATCATGTGTATATGTTGTACTTTTTCCAGTGGAGTCCTGATTTTATGGATATGAGTCTCTTCTCTTCTGTTTTTTTGTAAGTCTTGCATGGGGTCTGTCAATTTTATTTACTTTCTCAAAGAACCAGCTTTTATTCGTATTTATTTGTTGAATAGTCGTTCTATTTTCAAACAGATTTATCTCTTTTTTAATCTTTGTGATCTCTTTCCTCCTAGTCATTTTAGATTTGATTATTTCTTGTTCCTCCAGCTGTTTTAGTTTCATTGTGCGGTTATTCACCTGCTCTGATTCCATTCTTTTAATGTGAGTGCTGAGGGCAATGATCTTGTCCCTCAGCACTGTCTTTGATGTATCCCATAGGTTTCTTTGTGATGTATTTTCATTGTTGTTGTGGCTTATGAATTTGTTAATTTCATCCTTAGTTTGTTCTGTGACCCAGGTGTTAGATAACAGTGAGGGCGTTTAGTCTCCAAGTATTTGTATAGCCTCTGTGGTATCCTTTGTTATTGAGGGTTGCCTTGATTCCACTGTGATCAGATATTGTATATGGGATGATGTCAATACTCTTGTATTTGCTGAGGTTCTTTTTGTGGGCTATGACATCTATTTTGGAGTATGTTCCATGGGCTGCTGAGAAGAATGTGTATTGTGTCTCGGTGGGGTGAAAGACTGTACAGATCTGTCAGATCCATTTGGGATATGGTATTACTTATGTCTTCGGCTCCCTTGCTAATCCTCTGTGTGTTGGATCCTCTCTCTTTTGGAGAGAGTGGAGTATTAAAGTCTCCCACTATGATTGTTTTTGGGTCTATCTTTTTCTGTAGTTCTGTGAGAATTTATTTGACATATGTAGGGCCTCTTGTTCGGTGAGTCTTAATTTATCACCGTGATGTCTTGATTCAGGATTTTTCCTTGTATTAAAATGTAGTGTCCTTCTTTGTCTTTTTGAGTTGATTTTAATGAGAAGTCCAGCTTGTCTGAAATCAGGTTGGCTACCCCCTGCCGTTTTGGTAGGTGTGTTTGCTTGAAAGATCTTGCTCCATCCTTTCATTCAGAGCTTGTTTTTTCCCTTTCTGTAAGATGGGTCTCTTGAAGACCACAGATAGCAACTTTTTGTTTATGGATCCACTCTGTCAGTCTGCTCATCTTTATCAGAGAGTTAATACCATTTATATCAAAATATCTCTCACCTCCACTTGAGAGCTCGAACACAGTTCTGTAATCTCCTATGGATCAATTATCAAGTCCCTGGATCTGGACGCCAGTTGTTGGACCTGGGTACCTGCAACTGTAGTCAGGACAAAGGGGATGCAGAGGCGAGTGGACCAATGCACACTTTATTTTAGGAGGGCCAGGGTTTATATAGGGTTAGAAATCAATTCACAACTTCAAGAGTAAAATTAATACAGAAAGATATCCATATCAATACAAAAGTTGCGAATGTCACTACTGCAAGGGATGTTGCTAGGACAAAGGTTATCACTACTACAAAGGATGTTGCTACTACAAAGGATCACATTAGTCAATGCAGAAATCTATCACCTAGCTACTATTTCCTCAAGACTAATTATCTTAGACCATTGACTTCCCTATTTAGTGCCAAAAGTTTTGGCGGGAGCAGCTGTGCAAACAAGTCTCCCTAGGGTGGCTCTATAAAGGTGGTGAGAGTCTCATGACAACGTGTCTTCCTTTGGCCAACAAAGGAGCCACTTTAATGAAGATTTGTTCCCATAGGCCTATTAGTTTGCTAATAAGGCATCAAAATATCTGTGCTAAGGCTAAGACCCCCACTGGTCAGAGAAATTATTTTCCCACAGGAAGGGGATACAAGTGGGTCATAAAGAAAAGACGCTAAGGTTCCACATGGCATGTTCAAAGTAATTACAACAGTGATATAACACTTGTTTCCTTAACCTGGAGTTCATTCCACTTCACATCATCTTATGTGTTCATAAGGGCATAGCTATTAGGTTCTTGTGATCCTATGCTGTGACTAGCCTAAACCTGTGCCAATTATTCACTCTGAGGGAAACCATAGAGTCCATTTTTCTTTGAGTCTGGCTCACTTCACTTAGTATAATTTTTTCCAAGTTCTTCCGTTTCCATATGAATGTGGCTATGACATTCTTTCTGATAGAGGCATAAAATTCCATTGTGTATATGTACCATATTTTCCTGATCCATTCGTCTACTGAAGGGCATCTGGGTTGGTTCCATATTTTACCTATGACAAATTGTGCTGTGATGAACGTTGTTGTGCTGGTCTCTTTAGTGTGTTCTTTTTTGTGGTCTTTTGGGTAGATGCCCAAAAGTGGGGCTACTGGGTTATAAGGGAGCCCTATGTTTAGAGTTCCTAAAGAATCTCCATACTGCATTCCAGAGTGGCTGAACCAGTTTACATTCCCACCAATAATGAAGTAGCGTTCCTTTTCGGTCACATCCCCTCCAACATTTGTTAGTGTTTTTTTTTCTTCATAAAGGACATTCTTACTGGGTTGAGGTGAAATCTCAATGTTGTTTGATTTCCATTTATTTTATGGCCACTGATGCAGTGCACTTTTTCATATGTCTCTTGGCCATTCTCATTTCCTCATCAGAGAAGTCTCTATTTAAGCTATTTAGCTCACTTGTTGAGGGGGCTCTTGGTTCTTTGAGGTTTTGTTTTGCAGGAATTTAATTTTTTTAGTTCTGAATATATTTTAGATATGAGGCCTTTGTCCATTGTAGGGCTGGTAGAGATCTTTTCCCAATCTATGGGCTTTCTGTTTATCTTCAAAGCTATGTCTTTTGCCCTGAAGAAGCTCTGGAGTTTGATGCGGTCCCATTTACCCAAACTTTATTTTCAGCATTTCTGGGCCTTTATTAAGGAAGTTTCATCTTGTGCCAAGGAACCCAAGTGTTTCTCCTACTCGTTCTTGTAGTGTATTCAGGGTATCTTTTTATTTCGATGTCTTTGATCCTCATGTTTATTTGTTTATTTTTTGATGAATCATTTTAGATGTCCTGGAAATTGATGACATGATTAAGAGTTGCAAGAAAAGTCCAGAAGAATGGCCGTGTGAAGTAGCAATCACCAAAAGCAACCCTGTTGAGGAAAGAGTGAGATTAGTGAGAACTTTTAATTTGAGCCCTAAACATATGCCAGAGCTGCATAGGAATAGTTGGAAATCCTTAGGAATGAGGACTGAGGCATCCACTGCATATCAGAATATGGTTCTCCATTTTGAGCCTGAAGAGACGCATGCCGGACCCAGGCCTGGTGTCTCTCATGTAGATGAAAAATCCCTTAGCAACATGGAGACTTTTAATCAACGTTCAGAAATTTCCAATGAGCATCATTATTTCACAGATGGTGGAGAAGGGACGGTATTAACCTCAAAGATCATATTCTTTAAAAATAATTGTGCTTGTGTGGGAGAAAATCATTATGAATGCAACAGATATGGAAAGGCCCTCAAACACATGTCAGCTCTAAGAACACATCATAGAATACATATCACTGAGAAAACTTATGAATGTAATATATGTCAAAATTCCTTCAGGAGCAAGAAAATTCTTAGAAGACATAACAAAATTGAGTCAGGTGAGAGACCTCATATATGTACCAAATGTGGAAAATCTTTCAGGTTGAGGACAAATTTAAATGCACATAATAGAATTCACACAGGTGGGAAACCATACCAATGTAACCAATGTGGGAAGTCCTTCACCTGGAAAACTCAACTCAGTATTCATCAGGTAACTCATACAGGAGAGAAACCTTATAAATGTAACACATGTGAAATGTGTTTCATGTGGAAAGCTCCACTACTAATGCATCAGAGAACTCATACAGGAGAAAAACCTTATAAACATAACACATGTGGAAAGTCATTTCTCCAGAAATCACACATCAGTGTTCATGAGAGAACAAATTCAGGAGAGAAACCATATAAATGTAAGACATGTGGAAAGTCTTTTGCCTGGCAATCATACCGAAGTGTTCATGAGAGAACACATACAGGAGAGAAACCTTATAAATGTAACACATGTGGAAAGTCTTTTACCCAGAAATCATACCTAAGTCTTCATGAGAGAACACATACAGGAGAGAAACCTTATAAATGTAACACATGTGGAAAGTCTTTTACCTGGAAATCACAAGTAAGTCTTCATGAGAGAACACATACAGGAGAGAAACCTTATAAATGTAACACATGTGGAAAGTCTTTTACCCAGAAATCAAGCGTTACTGTTCATGAGAGAGCACATAGAGGAGAGAAACCTTATAAATGTAACACATGTGGAAAGTCTTTTACCCAGAAATCACACGTAAGTCTTCATGAGAGAACACATACAGGAGAGAAACCTTATAAATGTAACACATGTGGAAAGTCTTTTGCCAGGAAAACACACCTTAGTGTTCATGAGAGAACACATACAGGAGAGAAACCTTATAAATGTAACACATGTGGAAAGTCTTTTACCCAGAAAACAAGCGTTACTGTTCATGAGAAAACACATACAGGACACAAACCTTATAAATGTAACATATGTGGAAAGTCTTTTGCCTCAAAAAGCGACCTTATTGTTCATGAGAGAACACATACAGGAGAGAAACCTTATAAATGTAGGACATGTGGAAAGTCTTTTGCCCGGAAGTCATACCTAAGTGATCATGAGAAAACACATACAGGAGAGAAACCTTGCACATATAACACGTGTTGAAAGTCTTTTACCCAGAAATCAAGCGTTACTGTTCATGAGAGAACCCATACATGAGAGAAGCCTTACAAATGTTACACAATTGGAATGTATTTCACCCAGTAGACACATCTTAGTATTCATCAGTGAACACAAAGAAGAGAAACCATATGATCATTATGAGTGTGGAAAGTTCCACAAGTCATATCTGAGTGCACAGAAGCGAGTTCAAACAAGTGAAAAACTTTATGTAACCAATGTGGAAAATTACTCACCTGGAAGTCTCACCTTACTTTTCGTGAGAACACACACACATGAGAGAAACTTTATTGATGTAACACATGTGGGAAGTTTTCAGCCAGAAATCCTGTCTTCCTGTTCATCAGCAAATATACACAGGAGAGAAATCTTAGGAATGCAGCACATTTGTAGAGTCCTTCAGGGTCAGGTCATCCTTAAGGAAACATAACAGAATTCACACAGGTCAGGAAACATATGAATGTAACCAGTGTGGGAAGTCTTTCACCTGGAAAACACACGTGTGCAAATGCGAGGAGTGTAACAACTACTTTAAGAAATACTTCATAATTACTCACCAACAAAACATAGGAACACATAAAGCAATTCGTGAATGCATTGAAAAGGAAGAAAATATTACTACAGATTACACTAGGGATGAACCTTGAATACAATCAGCTAAAGAAAACACACAAGTTAGAAAGGAACAGCCATGGCATGCTGTCTCTTACTGAGTGTGCAACGATCAACAAACTCATACACAAAGAGAATGATGGCTCTGGACACTGGGATAGAGAGAGGCACAAGAGTTGCATGTTCAATGATTCTATTACTTCACATATGGAAATGGAAGATGAGAAATGTTCTAGGTGCATGGAAGAGCTGGGAGCCCAAAATAAACATGTACTATCAGTTTTCTTCTGAATACAGAACATCTTTTGGTGATGTATAATTTTTGAGACCCAATTTCTAAAATAATAGCTTTTTGGTGTGCTATCCTTGGAGTTTGAATTCAAGCCCCGAGCACTGTCCCAGGCTTCTTATTGCTCAAGACTAGCATTCTATCACTTGAGCCACAGTACCACTTTTGTTTTGTGTATATGTGTGTGTGTGTGTGTGTGTGTATGTATGTATGTGTGTGTTACTGAGAAATCGAACTCCGCCTTTATGTATGCTAGGCAAGCACAAACTACGACTAGGCCACATTCCCAGCCCCTAAAACCACAGCTTTTACTGATTTGGTCCACCTAATTTATCAACCCAGTAGCCAATGAAGCTGGACCCTGACACACACCTCTCATTCTAGCTACTCTGGAGTCTCTGGGCTGAGGATTTAGGTTTAGAATCAGTCTATGCAGAAAATTCCACAAGACTATTTGTAATTAAGCAGCAAAAAGTCAGAAGTGGAGCAGTGGTCCAAATATTAAAGCACCAGACTTGACTAGAAAAAACAAAGACCAACAGTAAGATAAACTTAGAAATCAGACTACTCAGTAAATTTTTAATTTGTCATTGAAATCAGTTATTTTAGAATATGTCTCTTTGAAAAGTGTTACATTTGATTTTAGATAATCTCTTGTTTAATGTGTACTTAAAATAAAGGTAATCTTAATGGCTAAAAAAGAAATGATAAAATAATGGCATTCACAGGGAAATGGTCAGATCTTGAATGAATAATGTTGAGCAAGACAAGCCTAGAGCACAGAGCTCAGATCATGTCTGTAAAATAACAAACTTCTTTTCAAATGGTATTTCTACATGTTTTGCTCAGCGACATTACATCATGTCTCTAAAACCAAACAATTACTAAATAAATATAAAAAGGTCTAGGATAGCCCTGCCAGGAGCACAATAGCTCAACAGCTACATACATGTGATTATATAAGATGAGGCTAAGCAAAGTAAACTCTTAAGAGATAGAAAGAGGAGGATTTTACTGTTGTCATTATGTTTAATGTACTAGGTGAATTTCCTTTGACATACCCCCTGTGGTCACTGCATATGATTTTGGTGCACTGGATATTGTATATATACTTATCTGAACTAGGGAAGAGAAAGAAAAATGAAGGAAGGTGTAACAAATATGACAAGAAAGGTACTTACTACCTTATTATGTAACTGTACCCACTCTGTACATCACCTTATCAATATAACTTTTAAAAAAAGGAGAGCATGACGCTTTGAGTTCAAGCCCCAGTGTTGGAAATAAATTAATGAACAAATAACTAAAACCAAACCCAGAAGCCAGTGCGTAAGGAGATCTGTAGTTTTGAGCACCCACACCACCTGCCGTGTCCCCTCTAGACAGCCATCATCAAAATGACAATGTAGTTGATGTGCAGCATTCTGGTGCTATTTTACAAAGCCAGAGGAGAGTGGGTGCTCACAGCACCATCTTTCCTAAGACAGTTCTCCAAAAAGAATGGAGGAGGCAATGGAGAGTTTAGTGCACTGATGGCCAATCCTATAACCAGGCAAAAATTCAATAACTCGCCAATTAAGTATTAATATCTTTCAGTGCAGAAGAGCAGAAAAGAATTTATCCCTGAGTGACAGCTGAAAATTTCCCTTTCACATAGATCAAGGAACTGATCCATGTTAGAGCCTGGTTAAGCCACGGCCTTTGCTTACAGTGGTATGAGTGTAATAAGCTGGACTCCACAGGGCTACCAAAATCCCTGTGCTCTGAGCCCAGCTCTTGGTTTGTTACTCTGTTTTATTTGGAGGAGGAAGGGGAATGTTTTTCCTCACACCTTGAATAACAAAATGCCAACCACATTTCTCTGTTATTAGCAATAGAGAAAAGATAATTCTGAGGTGCTACAAATCTGGCATGGCAACATTAAGGCTAATTCTTCTGAAGCTTCATGCTTCAGTCTAAGGATGGTCCTTCTTCTGTACATAAGATATTTGGTTACTGTTTTAGGAACAAAACATTCAAATTAGCAAAGCAGATAAGACCTACCACATAATGAGCTTTTTAAAGGAATATATGAGTCCTTGCATATATGTGAATCTTACAGATTCTACCAAACGTAGCATCTAAATGCTTGAAAAAAAGATAACATCTCTATTAAATATGCAGTCTGCAAACCAACTGTCAGTTTTCTATGAATAAGACAGTATATAGAAGAGGGTGGGAAAACAGCGTTGTGGTTGACTGCTTGCCTATCATGTATCAAACACTGGTTGAATAAATCAGTATCACATAAACAGAAATGACAAGTAGTCTCATTGTGGCTCAAGTGGTAGGGTGCTTTCCTTGAGTCAGGGCAATTCAGGTAATAGCTGGCAATAAAATAAAATAAAATAAAAATAGAATCAACATTGTAAGGTCCTCCTGGGAGTGTTCCATACAGATGCCCTCACCTGGTTAAGTCTCCACCCTGTTACCTGGGTAACCAAGAGACCAAGAGGCAGTTATATAAAGGAAAAAATAATAATTTCTTTCTGTAAATTACTCAGAGGCAAGAAGATAATGATCAAGTTAAAACTGGGGTGCTTCAAAAACTAGCTGTGCAGTGTAATTTTCATTGCTCAAGGTTATAGTTCTGATAAGTTCATTTCTAAGTATTTTATTTTTCATACTAGTGCAAATAGAATTAATTCCACATTATTTGAAGTTGTTCATTGCTGGCGTGTGTAAGTCCAACTATTTAAAGACAAATATTATATGCTGCTACTTCATGAACTCCATTACTGGAGTAATTACAACTCTGTTATAACTATGTTTAGTGAATCCTTGTGACTTTCTAAATAAAATACAATGCCAACTTTCAGGGACAGTGGCTGTTGCCCGCAGTCCTCGCTATTTAGGAAGCTGACATCTGATGATTGAGGTTCAAAGCCACCACGGACAGGAAAGCATATGCAACTCATATCCTTAATTAACCAGTAAAAAGCCAGAAATAGAGCTGTAGCTCATGTGGTAGAGCTCTAGTCTTGAATGAAAAGGTCAGGGACAGCTCACAGTCCCTGAGTTCAAGCCCAAGGATGGCAAAAATAAAAAGATAGTGTTGGCTACATGAAAAGATAGACTCCTTCCTATCTACATAGATACATATGCTTACATTGTGAAATTGACCTTGCTAGCCACTCCAGTAAAATGCACATTAAAAGTTGTAAGAGTAGACACATTTATCTTGTTGCTAATCTTAGGATATAAGTACATGTGGTCTCACCCTTATGTAGGATATTGGCTATCATTTCTTCTTTTTTAGAGACATATTATTATTAATATATATATTAGTTGTACAGGGGAATTTTATGGTGACATTATAATACAAGCATGCAATTTACTTTATCTGATTTTTCTGGTGGTTAATTGGAGATAGGAGTCTCACAGTCTTTCCTGCCTGGGCTGGCTTTGAACCTCGATCCTCAGATCTCAGCTTTCTGAGTAGGTAGGATTACAGGCAGGAGCTACAGGTGCCTGGCTGTTTACAATTGTTAAACGTACATTTTACACTTAATCACTCACCATTTTCCCAACCTCTACCACTGTTCTCACCTTCCAATAGAAATGGTATATCCTGCCTTTCATTATTACTATTGTTTTAGAACTTCAAAATCTATTTAATCTGATAACTGGATTCTCTTACAACAGGAACCTTTTCTCCTGCCACTTACTGTCTCTTCACATATCTGATCATTTTTAATGAAAATAGAACATTTAACATGACATAGTGTAGAGACTACGGATAGGATTTATTTCTCAGCTTACTTAAAGATTATTGTGGAGAATTCTGCTTTTCTTCAGAACTGTCCCAAGGGTCAAGCCTGAGCATGCTCACGGCTCTTCAGGGTTTGCCCAAAAAGCTGTTTCTTCTATTGTCCTCACCACATTGAGATATTCTGCTAAATACTAGCTGATTGTTGTCTTGCTTGTGAGAGGAAAATGGGAGCCTATGAAGATGAGAGATAGCTGTCCCTACTCTTGGAAGGCAGACATCCCTGCAATTACAGCTATGGGAGGGAGCTGCCTCTGTGCCTGTCCCCCACTGCTCTGTGGCATTTTTGTCCCATCTAGTAGAATACTATGTATATTTGAGAATGAAATCAGACTTTACAGCAGTTACTTGGGGAATCCCTGTGACATCCCAGAAGCACAAAGGGTTTAATACTCACAGAAAGGGGAAGATTATTCACACTGCATCCTACTCACATTTCATCCTTTTAGACCGGCCACCATGAACCACTGTAACTAGGGATCACAGATCTCTTGTGGTAGATAAAGAAGACTCTATGTTGGAAATGAACTTTACAATTGGGTGGGGGAAGGGGAGTCATGGGAAGGAAGAGACAGAGAAAATGTTGGAGAGGGTAATAATGTTTGACAAGATATGTACTCATTACCTTACTTATGTAACTGTAACCCCTCTGAACATCACCATTATAATAAAATAAAATTGAAAAAATATTTTGACTGCTCTGGTATGAATATTCACTTAAAATACATGGAATGGAAAGTTAATCTCTATTGTATTAAAAATGGGTATAGTCCCACTTGGCAAGTGTTTAATGCTGCTATAAAAAGAGTTGGAGAGAGAAAGTTGGGTCTCTTTTATTCCTCTTCCTTCTGCCATTTAAGGACATAACGATTGTGCCCTCTGGAAGGCATAACATTTAAGGCACCCCCTCATAATCAGAAAATATCACCTGTCAGATGCCAGCAAACTGACCTTGAACTGCCCAATTGGCCAAGAAAAATAGGCTCCCTGGCTTCCCTTATTTGTAATAATTAGTATATGTCTAGGATAGTCCTAGCAGAGGATCACAATGGCTGTTCTGCCTCTCTGTTTCCACTAGATCCCATAAGTTTCCACTGAAGCAATATTTTTTCAAACATTTAATCAACCAATATGGATAAATCTCCTACTAAACACCAGAGATTATTCTAGAGGGAAGAATAACAAAATTTAAAAATAGGCTAGGGGGGCTTATTTCAAAGTAGCAAGAGATAAGCACTCGATACACCTGCTAGGGCTTGTGATGTTTCACGATGAGGAATGTTCTCTTCAGATGCATTCCTTGAGTGACTCAGACCTACACTTCCCAGTTGGGGTGTGAAGAATCAACATGGGCAATAGGTTGTTAGTGGTAGTGGGGAAACAGGAAACAGGTCCACTTCCTCTAGGATGGCGCCGGGTATTGTGGGAAATGTAGTTCTTTCAGCAGAGAGCCGCCGGAAATGCGTTTGTTGTTGTTGTTTCCCTTCGGCGCATGCGCTTCCACGTCCACTATTGGTGTTTTCCGTCTGTAAATTTCGGTTTGTTTCCCTCTGCCTTGCTCCTCAAAATGCTCGGAATTACAGTTTTGCATTCCGAGAGTGGAGGCCCTAGGCGGGGCTCCTCGTCTCTAGCTGATGTCAGGTAAGAAGCTTGGGCCGAACTAGGGACCCGAGTCTGCCCTCCGCACCCTCCTCCAGTTGGGCTTCTGCGCATCTGCCGAGGCAGAACCTGGCCACCGGAGCTCTGCAAGCAGGTTGAGTGTTGTCCTGAGAGGGACAGCAGGGAGGTGCGCGCGCACACTCCCCCACTGAGGTTGCGTGGAGCACCCGGGTGATGGCGTTCACTTTGCCCTGCAGGACGGCGATCATGGCGACAGTGGTAGTGAAATGGTGAAGTGTGCACGGGCCCTGGGGCTTGTCATGTAGCAATTGTGTTTTCGGGTTCTGGGTGGTTGCTCCTGTGTTGTTTTTCTGGTCTGCTCGTGCCTTGTTAGCCTTCATAGCAGAAACAGCTTTGTCTTCACCCAGTTTCTTTCTAGAGACGATTCCACACAGTATATTGGAGTACTGTGTGATGGTCGTGTGTTTATAGAATGAAGCCTATTGGTGTTTGAAGGAGGGCATCCTGTGATAGCAATGTCCCTGCTGAAGGAAGAGATCTCGTGAAGTCTGGCAAGCCCAAAAAGTAGAGAGTGAAAAGGAAGGGAAGGAAATGATCTATTTAGGTTCCCTTACCTTAAGCAAGAGTCGGTTCTACTTTGCACAAGATTCACAGGTTCTAGATCCTGTAACACTCTAAATCACTTGTTGTTAAGGTTTAGACCAACTTTAGGGAGAGAGTTGAGGGAGACTGAGAAATAAGCCAGAGCCTGGATTTTAAATGGGACATGAGGCTCTGGTTTGGGGTGGAAAGGTAAGATTCACAACTACAAGTATGCATGTAATAATACCCTAACCGTCTTATTTTTAATTTAATGATCCTCCTGTTCCCACTATCATTTGGAGTATGTGATCTTTCAAACTCATCCTAAAGGTCCTATGAAGGGATGTACTGATCTAGCTCTAACTTTTTTTTTCTGTCAGTTCAGAAAGTCTTTCTAACTGTGTTTTGGCCTTAGAAGAAAAATAAGAAGAGTAAACTTAAGGCAATGCACCTTTCCAAAGGTTGTTTGATTTGAAGAGATAACACATTTCCTGAAGGTTTAGCTAGGGTTACTCATTTTGTCCCTGTTATGTGGAGAAGGTCGGAGGGACTAACCCCCACACAAATATGTTACAGGGTCCCAGCAAAAGTGAGTCCAGAATACGAACAATGTCGGGAGAATTCAAGCATTTTTACAAGCGCAGAAGCTGACCAGCAAGGAACACGGGTCAGACTAGGGAGCTAACACTGTGACCCTGAACAGTCCACAAGCTGTTTCTTGGTTTTTTTCTTTTTCTTTTTCTTTTTCTTTTTCTGCCAGTCCTGGGGCTTGGATTCCAAGGCTGAGCACTGTCCCTGACTTCCTTTTTGCTTAAGGCTAGCACTCTACCACTGGAGCCCCAGCTCCATTTCTGGCTGTTTCTGTTTATGCAGTGCTGAGGAATGGAACCCAGGGCTTCATGCAAGGCAAGCAGTCAACCGCTAAGCCACAGTCCCAGCCCTAATCTGGGGTTTATAAAGGCAGAAAACACACGCAGGTGGTTATAAATGGCTTGGCAGAGTAGGTGGCAGTTTCTAAGCAGCATAGAGCAGGAAAATATGTGGCAAATTGCCAATAGTTCCTTTGACTACCTCATTGCCTTTTTTCACAGCCTTTGCCAAGAGGAACACAGAATGGATGCATCTCAGGTGAGTTGTTTTTAGTTTCTCACTTAGTTTTACATTCCATTTTATGAACTTCATTGAGGTCCCAGATTTAAAATGGAAAAATAGATTCAGATTGAGGAAAATGTACCTAAATAAGACAAAGATGTATTGCACATTTTGCAGCTGATAAAAATCTTACATTCTGTCTACATCGAGTGCAGATTTGCCTCAGTTTGTTTCTCGGTTTTCCTGTAGTTTGAACTAAATACTTGGGCTCTGTCCTTGATCCTCTCTGGCCTTAAGGCTAGCACTTGAGCCATTGCACCATGTCAGGTTTTTTCTGTTCATGTGGTGCTGAAGGATGGAACCTAGGGATTCATGCATGCTAAGCAAGCACTGTACGGCTGAGCCCCATTTCCAACCCTCCAATGTTTTTTTTTGTTGTTTCATTTTTTGTTTTTGCCAGTCGTGGGATTAGACTCAGGGCCTGAGCACTGTCCCTGGATTCTTTTTGCTCAAGGCTAGCACTCTGCCACTTGAGCCACAGTGCCACTTCTGGCCCTTTTCTGTATATGTGGTGCTGGGGAATCGAAGCCAAGGCTTCATGTATAGGAGGCAAGTACTCTTGCCACTAGGCCATATCCCCAGCCCTGGGTTGTATTTTTTTTAATGTGAGGAAAAAGTAGTCATACCTGTTATGTGATTCAATCACCCACAGGAAGTCACTTCTCTGGGAAAGTGAAGGTGGCTGGCAACTAATCAAAAATCACATCCTCACTAATAATATTAACCTGTTTTAATGAAGCTTTACTGCAGTGACTTAAACAGTGCGGTCACAAACATCTTCAAATGTTCTACAGGACTGAGTACACCATAGGTATTTAAAGTACTCTCAGAACATATTTCTTGTTGGTGCCCATTTTGAATAGGAAAAGCAGTAAACTTTAGACTTGTATTTCTTCAAAAGCTCATCAGTTAAATCCTATGACTGCTTTGTGGTGTTTCTTTTACTTGAAACTTTCACCTGAACCATGCCTGCAACCTGTTTATTAGCTAGTTAATTTGAGTTTTCTGCCCAGTCTTGCTTCCAGACCTCAGCCTCCTTTGTACCTGGAGTAGGATAACAATCTTGGGCCAGAGTTCTACGTCTTGTTTTTGTTTCTTTTTAATTTTTCAATTAATTATTAATTAATATTCAATTATTTATTGTCAGTGTGATGTATGGAGGTGATACAGTTTCGTATGTAAGGTAGTGAGTACATTTTTTTTTTTGCCAGTCCTGGGGCTTGGACTGATGGCTTCAGCGCCCTCCCGGGCTTCTTTTTGCTCAAGTACAGCACTCTAGCACTCTAGCTTTTTCTATATATGCGGTGCTGAGGAAAAGAACCTAGGGCTTCATGTATGCTAGTCAAGCACTCTACTACTAGGCCATATTCCCAGCCCCTCTCACTTTATTTTACATATCATTTTTTGAACTTAATGGGTGTCCAAGATTGAAAATGGAAAACTAGATTCTGCTTCAGCAAAATGTTCCTAAGTAAGACAAAGATATATTGTAGATTTTGTGTCTTACAAAATCTTACACTCTAAGTTGAGTACAGATTTGCTTCAGTTTGTCTATAGACTTGTTTATTTATTCATTTTACTGTGCCTAAATCAAACCCTGAGCCCTGTACCTGAGCCTCTCTATGCTCAAGGCTAGTGTTCTACCACTTGAGCTACAGCACCACTTCTGGCTTTTTCTGCTTATATGGTCCTGAAAAAATCAAATCAAGGGCTTCGTGCATGCTAGGCAAGCAATCCACCACTGAGCCACATCCCCGTTCTTTTTCTAGGTTTTTGGATGTGAGGAAGAATTGGTCACCTTGTTGAGTGATTCAGTGAAGGTACTTGAAGTACTGTCCATATAGTTCTTGTTAGTGTACATTTCCAATAGAAATACGGTAAACTTTAGGGTTGTGTTTTTTTCAAAAGCATATTAGTTAAATCCTATGACTGCTTCATTGTGTTTGTTTTACTTGAAACAGGCTATATTTCATTCTGTCATCTTTCTACACATCAATCCTGTTTGGCTGCATTAAACATTTGTAACTATACCATTTACTTATAGTACATGTTGCTTTATTTTGGGGTCCCATGTCTGCCATCCATTTAGATCATTTCTCATCTTCCATGTGAGGAGCAGTAGAGTCATTGAATATGCAGCTCCTGTTCCTCTCTATCCCAGTCTCCAGAACCATCATTCTTTTTGGCCTATGAGTTTGTTGATCCTGGAAAACTCAAGAAGAGACATTATGCCATGGCTGTTCCTTTCTAATTGCTATATTTTACTTAGGTGATTGTATTCAAGACTCACCTGCTGGAATGTGTAGTAATATTTTCTTTTCAATGCATTTATCTAATGTTTTATGTCTTCCTATCTTTTCTTGGTGAGTGATTGTGAAGTGTTTCTCCAAATAGTTGTTATAGTCCTTGCTTTTCTTCTGTTGTATAGAAACCTAGAAAAAGAATTGCTGGGTCATATGCCAGTGTGTTTCTATGTTTAATTCTCTTTATGATTGTCTATACCATCCTTGATTGTGTTACAATCCTGGAAGATGCACACCAAAGATCACACTATTTTCACATCCTTCCCAGAACTTACTAGATTTTAGGGGTTGTTTTTTTTTTTCTTTTCTTAAAACGATGAGCATTCTGACATGTATAAAGTAGTTATTTCATTGTCATTTTGATAGTGAGAAGTTGTTGGGAAGTCATTCTCCAAGTACTTGCTTTATCCCCTGCTTTCACTGTTGTTGGGTACTAATCTTTTCTTTTTTCATTTTCTGTCTTCTTTGTTGGCAGTATTGGGGCTTGAACTCGGCACCTGGCACTGTACCAGAACTGCTCTTCCTCAAGATGAGCACTGTACCATTGGAATCACAGTGCTACTCCAAGCCATACTCCTAGCCATGCAAAGTGTTTTCCTTTTGTATTCATAGAAAAATGACAGTTTGTTCAATGTTGTCTATTAATACAGGTGCATTCTTCTGCAAGTATCTTGATTCTATGTTTGTTACAATCTGTGGCATTCACAAATACACAAGGGCTCATATATTCCTTTCAAACACCTATTATGTATTAGCTCGTAACTCCACTGGTAGTTTGACCATTATGTTAATAAAGAAGTATTTATGTATAGATATTTACATATAGAAAAAAGGCCGTCCTTACACTGAAGCAGGGCACTTCAGAAGAAGTGAAACCTGCAGAAAAATTGTTATGCTGATATTTAGTAAACTTTATCAAAATAACCTACACATACTATTCCAAGCATGTACTTATACTTCATATTGTCATGTCAGATTAGTAGCCCTTGAGAATTTTTATCCTGTTTCTTGTTCTAGCAAAGAGAGATGTTCTGATGTAATAGGGGCATTGTATATTTTTTATTGTTTTCCTAGTTATCTAGTTAATATAGAGCCAATATTATTACCATGATAGTTCTTCTTTCTACTTATAGATAATGGAGAAAGCTCCAAAATATTATGTAAGAAAAGCATACATATGGAAGAATAAAATTCCAGAATTGGTCTTTTCCTGACTCAGGACTAATTTCTTGATGAAAATGTGCCATTACAGAAGCCCGTGTCCTTTGTAGATGTGGCTATGGATTTCAGCTGTGAGGAGTGGCAGGACATGGACATTGCTCAGTGGACCCTGTATAGAGATGTGATGCTGGAGACCTGTAGCAACTTGTTGTCCTTGGGTGAGTAAAAGACATTAATTTACAGGGTCAAGTGCTTTGTTTTTAGTAGATCTATGAGTATTTATCAAAGGTTCAATGCTCTTTAGGTATATAAGATTACAGAATATGGGAGTAGTGCATCTTTCCAAGAAAATCCTTCCCTTGATTATATTACTCCAGAGGCAATTTTATTCCATTCTTCTCGTAGTCAACTAGCACCAGTTAGCCACCAGTTTTGAGAAATGTTCTGTTACCAGGGGACTATCTTCTGAAACTTGTGGACATTGTGATAGATGGATATATAATCTAGAGTAGAATGTATGGTAATACTCAGTTTAAGATCTAGAAATCAGTAATTGAAAGTGGGCATTTAAAATTCAAAGCTTTTACTGGGCACTCTACTTCACACTTATAATCCTAGCGATGGAAATCTACGTCAGCTCAAGCAAAAGATTCCTCAGGGGACTCGTTTCTTCAATTAACCATAAACACCCAGTAGGCACACTGTCCTTGAATGGGGTAGAAGACTGGCCATTCCTTGAGTTCAAGGGGAAACACTTAGAAAAAAAAATCCAAACGTTGTATTTCTATACAAAGTCAACCATGGAGCTATTGAAAAATGAGAAACTAGAGTTTGGAGTAACCTGTATATCGGAATGTCTTAGATAATTGCAGCACCAATGTTCTAGCATAAACAATGGTTCTCCACTGTTTTTTTTTTTAAACAGGGCACTGTGTTTCTAAGTCCAAGTTGATTATCAAGCTGGAGGAAGGTGCAGCACAATGGATGGGAGAAATCCCAGGCAAGAATTTCCCAGGTGAGTTACTGCATCCTACACAGTGCTGTTGGAGACAGAGCGCAGGTGGTAAGTTCTTATTGAGCTGTACTTAGCAGTAATATTCCCTGTTCCCCTGAGCTCTGTACTTCGCAGAAAACTAGGTGTCATTTCTGGGATATCAGATTATGCAGGTGTCAGGAAATAAGGAGGACAATAAGACTGCTGTCCTCTAAAGAGGAAAGTAGCTTATTTGTGGTTGTGGGATTTAGCTCCAAAGCTTTTAGTGTAGCAAGAATGATTACCTGGGGGGTGATTAGGGATATTCTTTATCATAATTGTTTCTGAAGGTCAAGAGTGTCAGAAAAGGAATTTTGGTGAGACTTTCTGTAAGAGGTAGAGAAAGGGATTTAAAAATTCCCACATATGGCTATAGTAATTCTTAGAGAGAAGCTAGACCTGAAGAAATCTAAGCATAAATCCTTACTCTTGGGAACTATTCTGCTTAGGTGAAAGGCATTGATTATATAAAACAGTTTTATGATCTTAGAATTTAGAAAATATTGTTGTTCCTAACCTAATGGTTGAGGAGCCAAGCAGCCAAAATAGAATTATTTCAAGAAACTAAATGCAAACAATGCAACTCTGCTCCTGTAATAACACAAACATTTGTAAAAGTAACACAGGTAATGCTAAGGGTAGGTTGTATGTAATCACTTATATCTATTGCTGTGAAACAATAATTGTGAAAATTGAGTAAATATTTGTTGTAATATAAAGAGAAAAAGTGAAACAAGAAATACATTACTCTGAATTGTAACATATAAGGATGAGGTCCTAAATAAACCTTTGAGGACAAGTGCCTATACTATTTATGTATCAGTTCCTTGTATAGCTATTTTGAAATCTGTAATAACTACATTGTTAAGAAATGTCATTATTTTTATATTGAGAAATGTTTGCATCCCATTCTGTTTATTTCTTTATTTTTTTATGAATCATTTTAGATGTCCTAGGAATGGATGACTTGATTATGAGTTGCCAGGAAATTCCAGAAGAAGGGCTGTGTGAAGTAGCTGTCACCAAAAGCAACCCTGTGCATGAAAGAGTGAGGTTAGTGAGAACTTTTCCTTTGAGCTCTAAACACTTGCCAGAGCTGAGTAGGAATAGTAGGGACTCCTTAGGAATGAGGACTGAGGCATCCATTACATGTCAGAATGTGATTCTCCATTGTGAGCCTGAAGAGATGCATGCTGGATCCAGGCCTGGTGTCTCTCATGTAGTTGAAAAATCCTGTAGCCATATGGAGCCTTTTAGTCCACATTCTGAGAGTCCCAATGAGGAGCAGTATTTCACGGATGGTGGAGAGAAGGGACAGTATTAAGCTCAGAGACCATAATCTTTAGAAATAATTGTGTTTGTATGAAAGCAAAAAGTTATGAATGCAACAAATATGGAAAGTCCTTCAAACATGAGTCAGCACTGAAAACACATAATAGAATACACACAGGTGAAAACCTTATGAATGTAATAAGTGTGGAAATTCCTTTAGGAAAATGTCATATCTTAGAAGCCATAATAGAATTCACTCAGGTGAGTGACCTCATGTATGTAACAAATGTGGAAAGTCATTCAAGTTGAGGACAAATTTAAATGTATATAATAGAATTCACACAGGTGAGAAACCATATGCATGTTACCAATGTGGGAAGTCCTTCAGCTGGAGAATGCAACTAACTATCCATCAGATAAGTCATACAGGAGAGAAACCTTAAGAATGTAACACATAAGGGGGGAATGAGGGACAAGGTAACAAACAGTACAAGAAATGCATCCAGTGCCTAATGTATGAAACTTTAACCTCTCTGTAATTAAGTTTGATTATATATATATATATATATATATATATATATATATATATATATATATATATATATGAATGTAACACATGTGGGAAGTATTTTGTAAAGAAGTCACATGCTAGGGGTTATGAGAAAAGACAAACAGGAGAGAAACCTTATAAATGTAACACATGTGGAAAGTCTTTCACCCTGAAAACAAACCTTAGTGTTCATGAGATAACACATACAGGAGAGAAACCTTATAAATGTAACACATGTGGAAATTCTTTTTCTGGGAAATCAGATGTTAGTGCTCATGAGATAACACATACAGGAGAAAAACCTTATAAATGTAAGACATGTTGAAGGTGTATTTCCCAGAAATCATACCTAAGTGTTCATGAGAAAACACATAAAGTAGAGAAACCTTATAATTGTAACACATGTGTAAAGTCTTTTGCCCAGAAATGAAGCGTTACTATTCATGAGCTAAAACATACAGGAGAGAAATCTTATAAATGTAACATATTTGGAAAGTCTTTTGCGATGATATCAATCGTTAGTGCTCATGAGAGAACACATACAGGAGAGAGACATTATAAATGTAACACATGTGGAAAGTCTTTTAACACGAAATCAATCATTAGTGCTCACGAGAGAAAGCATACAGAAGAGAAACCTTATAAATGTAGTACATGTGGAAAGTCTTTTGCCCCGAAATCAAATGTCAGTGCTCATGAGAAAACACATACAGGAGAGAAACCTTCTAAATGTATCACATGTGGAAAGTCTTTTACCCAGAAATCAAGCATTACTGTTACTGAGAGAACACATAGAGGAGAGAAACTTTAAAAATATAACATATGTGGAAAGTCTTTTGGCAGGAAATTATACCTAAGTGCTCACGAGTGAAACCGTACATGAGAGAATCCTTACAAATATAACACAATTGGAATGTCTTTAACCCAGAAGACATATCGTCATATTCATCAGTGAACACATAGAGAAGACAAACCTTATGAACATAACGAATGTAGAATATTTTTAACCCACAACTCATATCTAAGTATAGAGAAGAAAATTCAAACAAGTGAAAAACTTTATCAATGGAATCATTGTAGAAAATCACTCACCTGGAGGGCACAGCTTACTGTTCATGAGAAAACACACGCATGAGAGAAACATTATAGATGTAACACATGTGGACAGTTTTTCACGCAGAAAATCTATCTTCCTGTTCAGCAGCGAATAAACACATGAAAGAAACATGAATGCAGCGAATTTGGAAAGTTCTTCAGAGACAGGTCATCCTTAAGGAAACACGGCAGAATTCACAGATGTGAGAAATTTATTTACTGGACATTCAATAGACAAAGGCCTCATATCTAAAATATATGCAGAACTGAAAAAATTACCTTCTTCCAAAACAAAACCGCAAAGAACCAATAGCCCTGTCATCAAGTGGGCTAAAGACTTACAAAGAGACTTCTCTGATGAGGAAATGAGAATGGCCAAGAGACATATGAAAAAATGCTCTACATCACTGGCCATAAAAGAAATGCAAATCAAAACAACATTGAGATTCCATCTCACTCCAGTAAGAATGTCATATATCAAGAAAACTAACAATAACAATTGTTGGAGGGGATGTGGCCAAAAGGGAACCCTACTTCATTGTTGGTGGGAATGTAAACTGGTTCAGCCACTCTGGCAAGCAGTATGGAGATTCCTCAGAAGGCTAAATATAGAACTCCCCTATGAACCAGCAGCCCCACTTTTGGGTATCTATCCAAAAGATCACAAACAAAATCACAATAGTGCAACCAGCACAACAATGTTCATCACAGCACAATTTGTCATAGCGAGAATCTGGAACCAACCCAGATGCCCCACAGTAGACGAATGGATCCCGAAAATGTACATATACACAATGGAATTTTATGCCTCTATCAAAAAGAATGACATTGTCCCATTTGTAAGGAAATGGAAGGACTTGGAAAAAATTATACTAAGTGAAGTGAGCCAGAACCAAAGAAACATGGACTCTATGGTCTCCCTTATTGGGCGACCATAATTAGTACAGGTTTCAGCAAGTCATAGCAGAGCATCACAAGGCCCAATATCTATACCCTTATGAACACATAAGTTGATGCTAAGTGAAATGAACTCCATGTTATGGAAACAATTGTTATATCACAGTTGTAACTACTTTCAACATCCCATGTGTATCTGTAGCTTCTATTTTTTTTTTTTTTTGGCCAGTCCTGGGCCTTGGACTCAGGGCCTGAGCACTGTCCCTGGCTTCTTCCTGCTCAAGGCTAGCACTCTGCCACTTGAGCCACAGCGCCGCTTCTGGCCGTTTTCTGTATATGTGGTGCTGGGGAATTGAACCTAGGGCCTCGTGTATCCGAGGCAGGCACTCTTGCCACTAGGCTATATCCCCAGCCCTGTAGCTTCTATTGATGATGTTCTTGTATCACCTTCCAGTGGTTGAACCTGCACTCTCACTGTATCTTATCTGAGTATATTGGAAACCATGTATACTGGTTTTGGAACTAGGAAATTGAAAGGGAATACCAAATTTGAGAGACACAGGGTAAAAAAAAGACACACAACTACAAAAGCAATACTTGAAAAACTGTTTGGTGTAAGTGAACTGAACACCTCGGGGGGGAAAGGGAAAAGGGGAGGTGGGAGGGGGGTATGATGGAAAAGGTAACAAGCAGTACAAGAAATGTATCCAACGCCTAACGTATGAAACTGTAACCTCTCTGTACATCAGTTTGATAATAAAAATTTGAAGGAAAAAAAAAAGAATTTACCCCTGAGAGACAGCTGAAAATTTCCCTTTCAGACAGATCAAGGAACTGATCCATGTTTGCACCTGGTTAAACCAGGGACTTTGCTTTACACTAGTATGAATACAATAAGCTGCACTCCACAGGGTACCAAAATCCCTGTACCCTGTGCCCAGCTCTGGGTTTGTTACTCTGTTTTGTTTGAGGAGGAAGGGGAATGTTTTTCCTCACACTTTAAAAAACAAAATATCAACCCCCACCTAATGGGATTTTCCCCACTCATTTAAAAAATTACATTTCTAATTCAAACAGGTGGCAACCCTCTATTGAGTCTATTGAGCAACTTTACAAGGACACCTGCATCTTGCTTTATGAAACAAAGCTCTGAAAGTTTACATGGGCTCAATGTAAGTATAAGAAGCATCAAAGGATCCCCCAAATTCTGGGACTGTTCTCCAGATGATGCCTTCTGTCCTGAATCTGACATGTGATCCCTGACTGAATCTGGCCCCTGCATCTCTTGCTGGTTCATCCACCTTGTGGAACAGACAGTGAAGTACTTGAGTGAACATAAGAGTAGACCTCAAAAGCCTGTTTGATGCACATGGGACCAAAGAGGAGTTGTCCTGGGTGTCATAGATAATGTCTATTATCCTAGCTACTTAGGGAGCTAAGATCTGTGAATCAAGGGTGTAGGCCAGCCTGGGCAGGAAAGTCTGTGAGACTCTCATCACCAATTAACCACCAATAAACTGGAAGTGGAGCTGTGGCTCTAGTAGTAGAGCACTGAGCCTTGAGCACAAAAGCTCTGAGTTCAAGCCCCCAAGATTATTGAAGCTTCAACCCATAGGGGATGTTGAGAAATCTACAGATATACTGACATTTGAATTTTTGTTTTATGTGAATAAATGCAACTAGTTTAAAGAGATATTACTCATTCTCTACAATGTAACCAGGGAACTTTAAAAAATCAGAAATGTTTGACTTTAAAGGAAGCTCTCCCTGCTCTGTTCAAACTCTCCAGCACACAGCGAGCCCACCGGTGCTAATTTATTCCACAGCTCTCTGCACCCAGTTAGTCCTTTGCTAGCCAGATACCCAGTACTCTGTTTCTATTGAGCATCATCATTATACATAAGTGTTGACACTTCATTTAAAATAGTTCCAAATTTTCTCTAGCACTTAAAAGCTTGGCCTGACAAATAGGAGCACAAATTAAAGCCAGCCCAGTGAAGTCAGTCCATGGTACTTGTTAGGGGCTAGCAATAGTATATCAGCCCATCAACCTGTACCCTTTCAGGAAGGAGTAGCCTTACCCCCGCCTGCATCATTTAGGGACCTGCCAAATAAACGTGCCAATCCTAACTAAAATGATCGTTGGCTCAAAGAGTTACTATGAGGCAGAGTATAACTCCATTGGCCACCTGCCTGTGGCCTGAAATGACTATACAGTTTTTCTATAAGTGTTCTAACCTCATTTGCCACTTCCATGTGACCCGGCTAAACCATGTGGTATTTCCCTATATAACCCAACCCTGAGTCTGGTCCAGGTTGCTTCTCCCCAGCTCCTTATTTGGGCTGTGACCCTGGCTGGCTATTCTGCTTTATACTTCCCCAATAAACCCATCTTTGTATTTATGACTGTCTATCAGTGTTGGACTGTTGGAGGGATGGATGATGCCCCCTACTCGGACCCCATTTTAATACCAAACACAAATTTGTCAAGGCTTAGCAGCGCATGCTAGTGGAGTTTTATTTCTGTGTCAGGCACACGAATAAGATCATTGTTGGTGTTGGGAATATGGCCTACTTGCAGGGAACTTGCCTCATCTACATGGGTTCCACTCCTCAGCCCCACATAGAAAAAGCAGAAGTGGCTAGGTCGCTCAAGTGGTAGAGTGCCAGCCCTGAGCAAAAACAAGCCAAGGGGGGGAAAAAAGAGGCCAAGGGACACTGCGCAGATCCTAAGTTCAAGCTGCAGGACTGGAAATAAAATCACCATTATGCCTTTTGAAATATAGAAAAAGAACATAATGAAACCCTAGTATACACTGCCTAGAATTACATGAAAAAGTCTATGGAAAAATATTTTTGTTCCTTTCCAACCAGAGACCATCGTGTGTTTGTGTGTGTATGTGTGTGTGATATTTGTATGCCCATTGGTTCTTTCTTTTTGTTACTATAAAGATGATATTCTGAAAATCTACGTAGAGACCCTTTGGCTCAATACAAGGAAATAATCACACTACAAATTTAGGACAAGAAGGAGAGAAGAGGAGCCATAAAGAAAACCATATCAAAAGGCAAAAATCTGAATTATGATGGGACTCTGGCACTGTTCAACTTGGGAACTTGTTACCAGATTCCAAGCCGCTGTCCCCTAGAAAAGGAATGGAGGAAGAAAAGTCCCCAGCCTTCAGCAGTATGACATTGGACAAAAAGGAACTTGAAGACAGACAGCAGGCTTCCAAAAGCTGTGTAAGAAGTGGTATAAGACAGAGAAAAAGCAAGTCTGTTAAGATCCTGAAATCAATCGTGGTCTAGATCACACAGTGCCACAAGACATGACAACGGGTGAAATCAGTTGGGATCATGCACCTCGAAGTCCTGAACCTGTCCCACAGGCAGTGAGCACCTTCAAAGACACCACCATCAAGCTTCCCCCAACATTGGGCCAGGCATGCCACATATGCCTTGAAATATTCAAATAAATACAGCCATAAGAGAAAAATATGACACTTTCCACCTCAGAGCACATTTGGTGATCATTCCTATGCTGCAAAGAAGCACAGAAAGGAAAAGGTCCATCACAGGGACAGGTGCCAGCAATCATCCACTTCCTGAGTTCCCATAAAGGCAAATTATATGTGTGCATGCACGCATGGGTGCTAGGATAATTACCTAATTATTTTGAGCCATAATAAAATTCTACCATAATACCCAGTGTTCACCAGAATCAATTCCAGATGGGTTAAATAATCCGTTATGACAGTTGAACCAACAGTTGGGCCACTCATGGCTCATGCCTATCATCCAAGCCTCTCTGGAGACTGCGATCTGAGGATTCAAATTCAAAGCAAGCCCATGGCAGGAATGTCCGGGACACTTACTACCAATTAATCATATGCACAAAAAGCTGTGGGCTGGGAATGTGGCCTAGTGGTAGAGTGCTTTCTTAGCAAGCGTGAAGCCATGGGTTCTATTCCTCAGTACCACATAAACAGAAAAAGCCAGATGGCTATGTAGCTCAAATGGTAGCATGCTACACTTGAGCAAAAGAAGCTCAGGGAAAGAGCCCAGACCCTGAGTTCAAGCCCCAGGACTGGAACAAAAAAGCTGGCAGTGGAGCTGTGGCTCAAGGGGTGGAGCACTAACCTTGAATGACAAATGTAAGTGACAGCATGCAGGTCCTGAGTTTAAGCCCCAGATCTGATAAATAAAAATAAAAGGTGAAAGTAGAAAAATGGCAAATACCTAATGTTTAATGCCTTGATGAGCTTGAAGACATGTTAGGGCTGAGGACTGTAGATCCATGGTAGAATATTTTGCCTAGCCATCGTGCCACTGTGGGTTTGATTTCCAGTACTGGAAAGTAATAATGATAATAATAATAATAACTTGTCAAAAAAAGTCACTGAGGCCCCAACACTTCATGCTCTCATCCCAGCTACTCAGGAGGCTGAGATCTGAAGGCCACGGTTCACAGCCAGTGCTGGCAGGCAACTGGGAGGCTCACCACCAAGTAACCACTGAAAAGTCAGAAGTGGAGCCACATCTGCTTGATAGCCAATAGGAAGTGACAGCTGGGGGTCATAACCAATCAGAAACAGAGAACCTACATCAGCCAATCAGCCCTGTTCGTTCCTTCCTCTGTCTGGCATGATGCCATGGGCACAGAAGAGCCAATATCACCATAGCCTGGGCCTGGGGCAGGTGGAGCTGAGTCTATTAGCTCCTCCCATCCATTCTTCCTGCCAATCAGTATTGTGAATGTAGGTGGGGCATAGAGGTGGACCTTCTTAGCTACTCACTTCTGGGCACCAGCCAATAGAAACAGAAACTGCTCAACCAATTAGCACTGCTCATCTTCTCGAGTTTTTTTCACTACCTTGGAAAAGAATGGGGCAAATCCAAATGCAGAGGGGAGCGAGGCACGGGTGGCAGCTAGGCACTTAAGAATCGCTCCCGCTTGCTTGCACATGTCGACACTGTTGGGACTGGTTTCTCCCCTTCCTATCCTGGACCTGTGGACCTGCCCGCAGAAGGAGGCAAAGCCGACTGGAGCCAGGTGTCCTGAAGTGAACTTGCTGGAGTCTTCCCGGCCGAGGATCTGGTGAGGGACTCGGGCCTTTCAAGTGCTTGTTTCCAGCTTGGTGCCTCCCTCAGCCGGCTCAGGTATTGGGCAACAGCCCGGGTTGCTCTTTAGGCCTGGATCTCAGCCTTTCTCCTCAAACTCTGCTCCGTGTGGCCTGGAGCCAAGGCCCACAGGTTCCCGGACCTGGGTTTACTGGGGTAGGGTTTGGGAGAAGAAGCTCGGGGTGCTCCAGTGTGGACCGTGAGCCCTGGCCTGCTGTGTGATGCGGGTGGGATGAGATGGTGGCGTTTCCCGGGAAACCCCAGCCTCCACCCCAGCTGTTCCCAGCCCCGCGGTGTTCACTCCAGCCTGCAAATGAGCCCCAGTGAAGACAGCCCCTGTTGGGTGCTGAGCAAAGTCCTCATCAGAAAGGTCGGGTCGGCTTGGCCAAGATGGCTGTATCCCACACCATCAGCCCCCCACCTCCACTCGCTGTTAAATAACAGGTTCAGGCCCTCTGGAAGGGTCCAGGGAGGGGGGAGTGATGTTTTTGTTTGTTTGTTTTTTCACCAGTCCTGGGGTTTGAACTCAGGGTCTGAGCACTGCCCCTGGCTTCTTTTTGTTCAAGGGTAGCACTCTAACATTTGAGCCACAAAGCCACTTCCGGATTTTTCTATCTATGTGGTGCTGAGGAATCGAACCCAGGGCTTCGTGTATACGAGGCAAGCACTCCACCACTAGGCCACATTCCCAGCCCCGGGCTTCCAGTTAATTGCAGTCACCTGTTCCCTCACTGTTTTGTGTGTGAGTTTGAAATTCATGTACTTGCCATTAGCTCTTACTTGGCTCCTGAGGTGGGTTTCAGATGCTTTCTCAGAAGTCCTGAGAAAACAATAGCTAGGTAGGAAATGGCTCATCCTAGATAAGTAAACTCTATTTGAAGCAGCAAACTTTTGTAGTAGATAAACTTCTGTATTAGCTTCCTTACTTCCAGTAAAGGCATTCCTCAATTTTTATAATTGTAATGGATCTCATGCTGTGTTAATCTTTATCCTTGAAATTTTAAGTTGATTTCTAACAATATATAAACCCTGGCCCTCCTGAAATAAAGTATGCATTGGTTCACTCGCCTTGCAACCCCCATGTCCTGACTATGGCTGCAGTTACCCAGGCCCAACAGCATGGATGCTGTCCCTCCATTTTTTTTCTGCACTCAAGACTTGGTGCTCTGCCACTTGAGCTATGCCTTCACTTCTGGAATTTTGCTAGTTAATTGGAACTAAGAATCTTTCAGGAGCTTGGCGCTGGAGCCTCTTGCCTCTAATCCTAGCTACTCAGGAGAATGAAATCTGAGGATCATGGATCAGAGCCAGTGAACCACTGAAAAGCCAGAAGTAGAGGTGTGGCTCAAGTGGTAGAACGCTATCCTTGAACACAAAAGCTCAGGGACAGCGCACAGGACCTAAAGTTCAAGTCCAGACCAAAAGAAAAAAAATCTCCGGACTTTCTTGTGCAGGGTGGCTTGAAACTAGGAGCTTCAGATATCAGCCTCCTGATTAGCTAAGGGTCACAGGTGTGAGATACTGGCACCTGGTTAGAAGTTTTTTTTTCCTCTTCTAATATTGGGAAATTGAATTGAGCCCATAACCTCACACCTTTCTAGGCAAGCACTCTACTACTGAGCTACATCTGAAGCCCAAGATCATATCGAAAGAAAATTGAATTATTTATGACTTGCCATTTCATTAGTCTTGTTTATTATATCGTTACATATAGGCCTTATTAGCCATAATTATGTTCATTATTATCTATAATTATGAATGGGATTTATATGTGCCTTATTTGCATATTGAGCTATTCACACATTTATTTGCATATTTGCATATGCATCCACTCTACCTCTCAGCGTCATTTCTGTTTTCTTTTTAGGAGCTAAAGATGCTTTCTTACTCTCTGTGAGGAGTTAATCCAGCAATGGAAAACTTCATTCTCTATGCGGAGATTGGCAGGGGAAATAAAACAATTGTCTATAAAGGGTGGCATGAGGGAACAATCAACGTTGTGGCCATCTTTTGTATGGAAAAGTGCAAAAGACCAGTGTTAGAGAATTAAAGTCTCCAACTAGTGGAAAAACTTAGCCTCAGCATAGCTACTTTGATGCCTTATTAGCACACTAATAGGCCCTTGGGAACACATCCCCAGTAAGGAGTTCCTTTGTGTTTGTGGGCCAAAGGAAGCCACCTTTTGTTGTGAGAATCTCCCTTCCCCCCTGTTTAGGAAGTCTCCAGGAGACTTGCTTGACCAGCTGCCTTTAGTGTTAGATTCTCACTGTAGATAAGGAAGTCTCCTCCAAAGCCTCTTCACAAGTCTTTGGAGAAGTCAAGATCAAAGTGGTCTAGCCTTGAGGAGATAGTAGCTAGGAGATAATTATAGTTCTACCTCAATTGGATATAGTTCCTTGTTTTGATATCAACAATCTTTGTAGTCACTACCTCCAGTAATAAGAAAAGCATTTGTATCAAGTTCCTGCCCTCACAGTAGTTACTTCCTCCACTTTTGTATTTGAGACAAATGTCATGCTGTATTGATCTTTTACCCTGTAGTTGTAAAATTGATTTCTAACCCTATATAAACCCTGGCCCTCTTGGAAAAAAGTATGCATTGATTCATTCGCCTTGCATCCCCTGTGTCCTGACTAAGGCTGCAGTTACCCAGGCCCAACAGACCAGAAATTACCAATTGGGTAAGTCTACTGTGTTTCCATCTGCCTTGGGAGAGGCAGAGCTCTGATCAGAAGAGCAACTAGCAAAATACTGAGTGTGCTAGTGGACACCTGTCATCGCAGCAGCTGGGAGGTGACAGGATGTCAAGTTCAACAATACCTAGTTAGACCCGATCTCAATAAACCAAAGGTTAGGAATGTAGCTCAGTGGTAGAGCCCTTGGGCCATCATGCACAAGACCCTGGGTTTGGTACCCACAAACACTAACAAAACAAAATGAGAGAGGAAGAGAGAGAGAGAGAGAGAGAAACAAGTTAATAAATGAGGCCATTGGGCCGGGCACTGTGGCTCACCTGTATAATCCTAGCTACTCAAGTGGCTGAGATCTGAGGATCACGTTTCAAAGCCAGCCAGGCCAAGAAAGCCCTGGAGATTTTGTTATTGTTGTTTGTCATGGGTCTTGAACTCAGGGTTTTGTGCTTTTCTTTCACTTTTTCACTCAAGGCTGGTGCTCATCACTTGAGCCCCGCCTTCACTTCAAGATTTGTGCTGGTTTATGGGAGAGAAGATTCTCTTTCCATTTGTGTGCGCAGGCTTCAAACTGGGATCATCTGAGCTCAGCCTCCCTAGCAGCCATAACTAACAGGCTGATGTTTGTAAAGATCATGCATTGTTAGCCTGTTTCCCTATGGCCAGTGTTCCTCACCCTGCTTACTAATGTCTGGAAATAAATAAATTACATCATTAAAAAATTCTCCTGATTACACAGTCAAGTAGGTTTTATGATCAAGAGTTCAAGAACTTTTTTTCTCTCCTCTTCGCGGTAGGTCCGTCTCACATATGAAAGTAAGCACAAGAATATTTTGACTTTTTATGAATGGTACGAGACCAGTAATCACCTGTGGCTCATGGTAGAGCTCTGCACATGTAAGAGTCGGCGCCAGGTGTTGCGAGAATAGCTGTGAACGTATTCATATCACAATCTAGTGTATTCCTTGAGCAGATCAGTGACTCTTGTGGTGTTCTTCATGTGTGAACAGGTTAAGAAGAATGGGAGCCCATCACAGGCTTGTAATCCCAGCTACTCAGGAGGCTGAGAGCTGAGGATCCTGGTTTGAAGCCTGGCTGGGCAGATAAATCTGAGAGACTCTTCCAATTAACTTACCAGAAGCTGGAAAGGGAGATGTGATGCAAGTGGTAGAGCTCCAGCCTTGAGAGAAAAAGCTAAGGGATAGCTCCCAGGCCCTGAGCTCAAGTCCCAGTACTGGCACATGCACAGTCAGAAATCCATCTCATCTTTAAGATCTGCACTGTTTTTGTAAGGAAACAATCACAATGGCAGCTAATACTTAAATATTCATTGAAACTGTGATTAAAGGACTATTGAGCCAGATGCCAGTGCTCACACCTCTAATCCCAGCATCTCAGGAGGCTGAGATCTGAGGATCATGGTTTAAAGGCAGCCTGGGCAGAAAAGTCCATGAGACTCTTGATCACTGATAAAATACTCAGAAAAAACCAAAGTGGTGCTGTGGCTCAAGTGGTAATGTGCTAGCCTTGAGCACAATGAGGCCCAGGGACAGCGCCCAGGCCCGGGTTCAAGCCTGGCAAAAATAAAAAGGTCTGTTGATTCTAAGAACTTTAATATTAGTGAGGGAATGAAGGAAAGATTCAAACCCCACATGCCAGACTCAGAGCAGACTTATAAATAATTTCCATCTCACATCTTCAGTATCTACCAAGAAAGAGGATGGTTCCTACTTTCAAGTTCTTAGTATAAACAAGTCCTTTCAAATTGGATTCTGGTTGGCTCACACCTGGGAATCCTAGCTACTCAGGAGGACATGTGAGGATCACAGTTCAGAGCTAACCTAGGGTAGAAAAGTCCAGTCAGTGAGACCTGCCGTTAACTAGCCAAGGGCCAGAAGTATGTCTCAAAGGGTAGAGCACAAGCCTTGAGCAGAACAGCTAAGCAAAGGTCCTAGGCCAAATCTCAGTGCTGGCACTTATTATCCCCCGCCAAAAAAAAAAAAAAAATTATAGGATAGAGCCTCATCCACCCTACAATTTTTTTTCACCAATCTTGGGACTTGAACTCAAGGCCTGGGCACTGTCCTTGTGCTGCTTTTGCTCAAGGCTAGCATTCTACCACTTGAGCCACAGCACCAACTCTGGCTTTTTCTGTGTATGTGGTACTGAGCAATCGAACCCTGGGCTTTGTACATGCTAGGCAAGCACTCTAGCACTAAGCCATATTCCCAGCCCATACCCTTCATGTTTATAGTTTGTTAGTATTATTATTATTGTGGAAAAGAGAATTGCACTTGAGAAAAGCTTGAAGACATTTGAGGTAGTAAATGTCACTACCTAGTGGCCAATTCATGTCACAGTAGTTTCTTTGCACAGTTTGCTGGGAATCCAGTGGAGAAGATGGGTGTGTCAGTTGCCTCCTTGGCTTTTAGCTTGAAAGTTTTTATATTTTAGCAGTAATAGAGCGGGGGGGAGGGGATTGGGGACAAATGGGACTAGACACCAGTAGCTCACACCCATGATCCTAGCTACTCAGGAGGTAGAGATCTGAGGATCATGGTTCAAAACCAGACCAGGCAGGAAAGTCTTTAAGACTCTTTTTTCCAATAAACTTCCCCCCCTCAAAAAAAAAAGAAAGAAAGAAAATGAAAAAGGAAAGAAAAAGCTGGAAGCCGGGCGCTGTGGCTCAAGTGGCAGAGGACCAGCCTTGAGGAAAATAAGAAGCACAGGGACAGTGCCCAGGTCCTGAGTTCCAACCCTAGAACCAACAATAATCAAAGCAGTAAGCTTACATACTTCTATATATACACTGAATAATAATCAAGGACCATCAAATGTTGAGATAGTTTAACTTCTCAGGAGGCTTGATACCTGAGAATTGAGGTTCAAAGCCAGTCCAGGCAGATAAATCACAGAGGCTCTCTCCCCTGATCACCCACCCCTCCAGTCCTGGGGCTTGAACTCAGGGTCTGAGCACTGTCCCTTAATTAGTTAATTTATTTTTTTCTGCCCAGGCTGCCTTTGAACTGTGATCTTCAGATCTCAGCTTCCTTGAATAGTTGGTATTACAGGTGTGAGCCGTAGTACCCATCTTCACTCTTTTGTTAATATGGTTGTGGGTTATGGAGATGACTTTTACTCAACTCCTTGCAGGAGTCTCCTGAGAGACAGTTATTGCTCAGGATGAAAACCTTCTGCATGATGTAGTCTGAGAATTTGGTACTGACATGATTGCTGGATTACACCATCTTCACACCCTGGGCTTTGTGTTTTGTGACATTTCTCCAGGCAAGGTAAGCCACTAATTTTCATTTTGTAACTGCTTACCTCTCACTTTACAGATTTTTTTCCCCTTTCCTGTTCTGGAGTGAACACAGGGTCTGGGCTCTGTCCATGAGCTTTTGTGCTCAACGCTGGTGCTCTACCACTTGAGCTACAGTGCCACTTCGAGATAGTTCTTTGGAAAGAATAGTCTCATGGACTTTTCTGCCCAGGTTGGCTTTGAACAGTGATCCTCTATATCTCAGCCTCCTGAGTAGCTAGGATGGTAGGCATGAGCCACCAGTGCCCGACTCTATTATTTTTACTTTTTGTGTGTGTGTTCAGCTTTGTGATTTGCATCTATAACCAGAGAGAGAGAGTTTCAGTATTACGTGTGATTACCTTGGCTTCCTCCTGTTTAGTAGCAGAACCATCATGGCATGTTCTGAGCTCCAAGATTCAAGGGAATTTTGGAAGAGCCCTTAGTTGACAAGCAACAGGTCCAAGGAGTGGCCAGCAAATGTACTGCTCTTTCAGTCTACATTAGCTTTTTAAAAATCATTTAAAATTTGTATTTTTTTCAGTTGTAGGTTGAACTCAGGGCCTGGGTGCTGTCTTGAGCTCTTTTGCTGAAGGCTAGTCCTCAACCACTTGAGTCACAGCACCACTTCTGGTTTTCTGGTGGTTCATTGGACATAAGAGTCTCACAGACTTTCCTGCCCAGGCTGGCTTTGAACTATTATCTATAGATCTCAGCCTCCTGAGAAGCTAAGATGGCAGGCATGAGCCACTGGTGCCTGGCTTTCAATCTTTATTTTAAAATCTTTATATTCTGCTCATGAAAATTGTTATTGTCCTTGTAAAGAAAATCCCACTGAATTGTGCCCTAAGTGTATCAGTGGGGGCCAATTAAATGAATCCATGTTTCTCCTCAGCTATGTCAAATGGAAAATCTGTAAGGGAGTCTATGATGGATGAAAGTCTCATCTTTGTTTCTTTGACAGTGCAGTATTTTGAACTCGGGGCCTGCATGTGCTAGGCAGGTGCTCTATCACTTGATCTAGGTCCCCAGCCCTTTGTCTTTGATGTTTATTTTTTCCTCTTGGCAGTAATTTGATTTAAACTCAAGTTCCGGTGCTTGCTTACCTGAGCCACAGCTGTAGCCCTGTTGACGCTGACTTTAAGATTAGGATGTGTCACCTTTTGCTTAGACGTGAACTGGGGTCCTCCTGATGTTTTCTTCCTGGCCTAACAGGCTTAGACTCCCATACTCAGCTTCTTCTGTTACCATGGAGTCTTGTAGACTTCTCTTCCTGGGTTGTCCTAGATTGTAATTCTTCTGTTTACATTCCTGTGTGCCTGAGATGATAAGCACCTGCCACAACACTCAGCTTTTCTTGGTTGAGATGGGATCCTGACAACCTTCTTTATCCCCAGCTGGCCTTGAACCAAAAGTCCTTTCAACCTCTCAGGACAGTTAAGATTAGAGGAGTGAGCCACTGTGCCCAGCTTGGATGTATTTCTGAGATGTGGAAAACTGAAAACTGTAGTATAGAAAGCCCATGGAATCATGAATGTATTTCCTTATTCCTTATTCTCACCAAGCGCAAAATATGAAAGTTCCCTTTCAAGTGTTTTCTGAAGTAAAGCTGTACATATTTTTCATCTCTTATGAAGTACTTGATCTATTTTATTATGTTCACCCTCCCTATGCAAACCCACTTGTAAAAAATAATAAAACTAGTATTTTAAGGTTTCTAGTTAAAATACACATAGAAAATAACCTGAAATTTGTAAATAAAAGATACAATAAAGGGCTGGGAATATGGCCTAGTGGCAAGAGTGCTTGCCTTGTATACATGAAGCCCTGGGTTCGATTCCCCAGCAACACATGAATAGAAAGTGGCCAGAAATGGCTCTGTGGCTCAAGTGGCAGAGTGCTAGCCTTGAGCAAAAGAGAAGCCAGGTACAGTGTTCAGGCCCTGAGTCCAAGGCCTAGGACTGGCAAAAAAATTAAGCAGTTGTCTAAGAAAGTACGTGAGACGAGAGAGATGGAAAAGAATGATAGAGATAAAGAAGGTCATGTAAAAGGAAGGAAAGCCCCAGCTGAGCATACTGACATGTACACATATAGGGGAAAGTAAGAGGTAAATGCCCAAGCTTCAGAAAGAAATTGACAAAGAAAGGAAAGCCAAATGCTAGGGCAACAGATGAGTTTCTGGACCCACCAAAATCTAACAAAATGTAAACCGTGCTAAAAAAAGAGGAAGAAAGAAACCGAGAGAAACCCTCTAGTTCTGAGTTGACATTAGGAACTAAGCACAAACTCACAGAGGAAAGGTTAGAAAAGAAGATGGAACAAGAAAGAATACGAAAGGCTTTGAGCAAGTTTGCAAGTGGAACTATAAGAACATTCTAATGGCAGCTATAGACAGATGCTTGCCAGGCAGATAGCACAGATTAATGCAAAGTCTTACCTTGAGAAAGAAGATGATTAATACCTAACAATAGACACCCATGTGTGCTATCACAGAATACTGCCACACCTGCAACTTGCTTTGTAAAAACTACGGAGGAGCATATTAACAGGTGTTAAGGAAATCACTCATGTTTCTATGTAGTTTTAAATCGAAAGTCAATCCTTTCATATTGAAGCGTGATGTATATATCTCCCTATAACTATGATATCCATGGTGGTAAGGAAAAACAGTATGAATGTGCCAAACTGACAAGTACATGGGGACATTGGCTCGGCAAGAGAAAATAACTTTTCTAATGCTAAAAAATAAAAAGATACAATAAATTAGCCATGGAATAACCTTAAAGTGACCCCAAAATCACAGTGTTATGTAAACAGAAATGAGATAAAATCATTTTTATTTTGATGAGTCTCTAGATGCTTATTATGCCCTAATATTTTCTTGAATGTAATAATAATAATTATTTGTGTTGGTCCTGGTACTTGAGCTCAGGGCCTAGGCACTGTCCCTAAGATTTTTTTGCACAAGACTGGTACTGGGCTTAGGCTAGAACTTTGGAAAATTGAATACCACTAAAACAACTATTGTATATTTTCAAGTTCTCGTCTGACCCCAAGAACCAGCAGTGGGGCTGTAAATCCTGAAGCCCTTGCTCTGAACTCTCCTCAGATGAGCCCTCCTTTAAACAAGGTGAGTGAGCACTCAGGAGTACTTGTCTAAGAAATAGGCAGCTGGGCGCTGTGGCTCACACCTGTAGTCCCAGTTACTCAGAAGACTTGACACCTCAGTATTAGGATTTGAGCTGAGGCAGGAAATCCCGTGAGACTCTTATCTCAGGTGAACTACCAGGAAATCGGAAGTGGCACTGTGGCTCAAGTGATAGAGCACTAGCCTTGAACAAAAGAAGATCAGGAACAGCCCCCAGGCCACGAGTTCAAGCCCCAGAACCAGCACAAATAAGAAATATGCACTGAGAAAAGAGTAATGGCAAGTCAATGAATGAAATAATGTTCATAGTTACAAAACTGAAAGTTGTTCTATGATCTTCATTGTTTTTCTTATTAGGATTGATAATTGTTATGATGTACTCATAGTTGATTTTTGTTTTGGTAAAATTTAACATTTTTTTTTCTGGGTTTGTAAAGGTCATACAAAAAGGTTACCATGTAATATGTCTATCTCTGTCCAGTGTTTGTTGTTGTTTTTTTAATTGGCTGTGGGGCTCGAACTCAGAGTCTGGGCCCTGTCCCTGAGCTTCTTCTTTTTTGTTGTTTGTTTTTTTTTGTGCTAATAAAAATGTAAATGAGAAAAAAAAAAACAAAGAACAAAACACAAGGAAACTAGTTTTCCATACATGGGAACTGGGAGGAAGGTTAGCCTCGGAGGAAGCATTCCCTTGCTATTCTACAATGTCCCAGTGTCAGAAATACTCCCACCAAGGGAGGGAATGCCTTAATCTAAAAGGATAGGGAGATACAGGCAACACTTTGGCATTTGTAAACATTTGTTTTTGTTTGCTTTTTTGCCAGTTATGGAGCTTGAACACAGGGCCTGAGCACTATCTCTGGCTTCTTTGCTCAAGGCTTTTGCTCTACCACTTGAGCCACAGCACTACTTCTGGCTTTTTCTATATATGTGGTGCTGAGGAAACAAACCCAAGGCTTCATGCATGCTAGGCAAGCACCCCACCCCTACTCCACATTCCCAGCCCCCTGAGCTTCTTTTGCTCAAAGCTAGCACTCTACCACTTGAACCACATTGCTACTGCTGGCTTGTTTTGCGTGGTTCATGGGAGATAAAGAGTCTCACAGACTTTTCCTGCCCTGGCTAGCCTCAAGGTGCACTCTAGATGTCAGCCTCCTGGGTGGCTAGGATGACAGGTATGAGCACTGGTGGCTTTGATTGTGGTTGTGATGATAAAGAGTGGAGGAGTCATGGGCTTTGATTTTGCTCCTCTTTAAACCCTTTTCCTCTGCTTCCTTCCTGTCCCAGCCAAGAAGTTGCTGTGTCTGAAAGAGTACAGCTGGAATGAGTTTGTGCAGCAAGGATGCTTGCAGATAGACTCCATCTAGAAGAGAAAACAAATGAATAACAATAAGTCTCAGCTTCAGTGGATCTGAAGTGGCTGTGTCTTCCATCCCAAATTAGCAGGCCAGCAGGAGAGATGGCTTGCATCTGGATAAGGCTGTAGTAGAGTTCCCTGGATAGGCTGTCACATTTCCTGCTTGTTGCCTGTAAATTTCTACACAGACTGGCTAAGGGCATTTTTAAACAGATTTTTGAAGGCTTGGGCCTTTAACCATCTTTCTAGTCACAAAATCCACACAGATTGAAGGCCAACTAAGTCTGCTCTCTGTAGCAGCCAGGGCAGTTTCTGAGTCACAAACAACTCCCAGTTTGGGAGCCGATTGTGGAGGCAGCTTTCTGTAGCCACAGACTGCCACGGTCCACTCAGCTAGCACACATGTCAACCTGTATCCTATAAAGCAAAATGTTAATTTTGGGTCCGGAAAATTTAGGTTAATAGTCACATCTGTGCAGTTATTTCAAAATGACTCTGGTCCCTTGATCTTAAAGAGTTTATGAGAGCACAGCTAAAAAAGAAACAAAAAATGGAGAAGCAAAATCTTAGTCTATACCAAAGAATTGTCAGGATTAGATGTACACTTGACTCTTAGCATAGATAGACATAAAGAATAACACACTGGTTGTACATTATTGTACTTATATCACGTGCTGTATATTAGAACCTTTTGGAGTTTTTCTTAGACACATTTGTTTGCTCCCAAACATGATAACTTTGGGTTTGAAACCTGTTTTTTGTTTTGTTTTTAGGTTTTACTAACACATAGACATAGACATATATACATACACACACAATGTGCACACGTTTTGGGGCACACTTAGAATTGTTTTTTAATTGGCCATGTACATTTTTCTGGAATTCCAGTGGCAAATGATATTATTTTGCCTATATTCTAGAACCACGTGGTTAGATAGTAAACAAAAAAAAAAATCTTTCCAGCAGACCAAAATTTTCAGATCATCCGAGAAGCCACATTTTGAGAAACCAGTTTAGCTCACAAGGGGAGCTTATGGGAGACAGGACATGAACACAGACAGTGAGCTCACAGTAAGACACCTTCATCTTCCAGCATTTGAATTGTAAGGCACCTTTGAAATGCAAGGCCACAGGACTCCAAGTCCCTGCCCAGCCTCCAGGAATTTGGCATGCTTGTCACCTGGGGGATGGGCAGGTTTTCACTCCAACCAATCCTATTGTCTACCATGTGCTCAATGCTAGAGAAAGCTTATGATTTAGCCAAACAAGCAGAATTTAACTGAATCTCCAAACTTAACATCAATAACAAGAATAGAAAACCTTTCTTTGAGTCTTTTAAAGCAGATGTTAAACAAATATCGATACCCACCCGATGTCACAGGCAGGCAGGCAGAGTTTATAGGGAGGCAGAAAAAAAGAGACAGAGAGAACTTCATCTGCCTGAGCGCTCATAGAAGTTAGGTAAGTCCTGAAAAATATTCAAATATATATGATTGGGCTCAAACTTGAGCATCTTTCCTGAAACAGTTTAGACTTGATGAGCAACCAGCTGAGCTGAACTAGAGATCAGTTGTCTCCAAAGACCCACAATTGCTGATCTCCTTGACCTAGCCAAGTGGATTTATGGAAAAATGTATGCTCCAGTCTAATGGTCACTCACCCTGGTTGGGGTTTCAAATCTGTCCTGGTGGATGGAAATAGAGCGCTCAGTCAGGAGAAGTTACCTCGGTGGTGTTATCGTTTCCCTAGCCTCAGGTCCCTTCCCCCTGCTAGCAGCCTGCACCTAGGAGAGCTGTAAGTCTGCCAGGACTCCCTTTAAAGGAGTTTGTTGTTCTGGATGAAGCTGTGACAATAGAGCTATAACTGATTTCAACATATTCTCAACATAGGTCAATCTATCTTTAGTAGGCTCATTGCATAATTTCTCCTCAGTATCTGAGCCATCTGAGTCTTCCTTAATATCTAGCCTAGTGGGTTCAGGTCTTGTTAATTTTCTCAGCTCTTCCCGGGCAGCAGCATATGCTCCCGGGGCTGGGCAACACTCATCAGGTCCCTCTTCAGTTTCTCCAATCAACTGATCGAATTTAATCTGTTCATTTCTAGGATCTAAGCAATCTTGCACCAGATATCAAAGAATAATAGCATCCACTGAGGTTTACTTAGGGCCAGATGCATCATAATGTTCCCTTTTTTTTTTTTCAATTTTCTAGCAAGTTTCTAAGTTATTGGTTCCTTCCTCCAGGAACTGGGGGCATGCTTCCTCAATAAAGTAAAAGAAACATTCTAAGTTACTTTGGCCAACTTTCATTGCCTGGGCATTAAGCATGCCTTTGGGGGCCTGCACGTATAGCATGCAGCCTATACTTTATCCCATAATTTCTTATTCCCAACAATACTCTCTCCTCCTGCTCTCCTTCCCAAGTAATCGGACGTCCTTACCTGAGCGGGAGTCCTCGGCCATCATCCCAGGCTTCAGGTCCCTGTTCCAAGGCGCCACACCTGCCGAGCCACCCGGCAGTGAACGGGAATCCTGACTGAGGGCGGCGAGGATTAAGGAAAAAGAAAAATACAAGACAAGAGAAAAAAGACAAGAGGCAAAGATGGGGTACGGGAGGTCTGCATCTCGAGATTGAGACTCAAGACTGCCGCAACAGTTTATTTTCAACTCCCAGCTTATATGCAGTTTTGGAACCAGGGAATAGCATAGGGTTGTTAAAATTCCAGAACACAAAGAGGCTTAGAAGTTTGCAACATTTGATTAAAGTAAACACAAGGTAACAAAGCAATTCTGGACAGTGGCTGTGGACAAATATCTTTGCCTTTAGCATATCCTGGCGGTAACAGCACAGCCAGAGGTCAGGATGAGCTTAGCTGCTAGCTCGGCTCCCGACATATGGGGGCCTCCCACGCCAAGGTAAACCTCCTGTGCTGTGGTGGTGATTCAACAGGACATGGTCACACGCCTCTTCCACTCCCCCTTGGTAGGGCCTCGGCAGAACATTCTAGTGCCTTTTTTCGGTGCCTGTACTAGGGCTTGACCTCAGAGCCTCATGTCCTCCCTTGGCTTTCTTGATCCTGGATGACTATTGCTTGAGCCTCATTTATGCTTCCAGGTTTTTTGTGGCTTAATGTGGGATGAGAGTCTCTTGGATATATCTGCTTGAGCTGGCTTCGAACCAGGATCTTCTGATCTCAGCTTTTGGAGTAGCTGGGATTACAGGTGTGAGCCACTGGGTTCTGCGTTGATTTTTCTCCACATCCTGCGTGTGCTTTTTGCCTATTTGTAAATCCTTAGCTCCTTCCTGTGGGCAACCATTTACCTCTTAGACTGAGTTATTCACTTAGCTGTTCCTTTTTAGCTGGTGGTTCGTAGACTGAATGTACAATGTTTAATTTTTATTCTAGTTCCACCTGCTCACCCAACATTTAAGAATCACTCCAAACTGGGATGTGTATGTACATGTAAAGTGTGGCTCACCATCTTAGGAAGTTACTGCAGCATGTGTGATGCCACAAGTGCACTCCTAAATGAGCACATACTCTGACTTGGGCCATTTATGGAGACTTCTTGATTATAAACTTCAAAAGTTAAAAGAGAGTCATTATCCTGAATGTTCTAAATACAAGTCTGAGATTATGGGGAGTTGTAGAAACTTGAAGAATGGTTGTGTATTTGATGTGAAAAAGATCAGTCAGTCTATGTGCCAGAAGTGGGATTTGAACTCGGGACCCCTCTTGTCCATTCAAGTCTCGTACTAGAACATGTGAGCCACACCTCTACTGCTGGCTTTTTGCTGGTAATTTGGAGACAAGTCTCTCAGATTTGTCTTCCCTGGGGCTGGCTTCAAACCTTGGTCCTCAGATCTCAGCCTCTTGAGGTTGACAGGCATGAGCCCGCAGAACAGGTGTTATTTACAGTCTTAATGGGATTGTGATCTACAGGTCTCCTTTCCCACCCCCCCCCTTTGTTTTGTAGCACTGTGTTTTGCACTCATGAGCTAAACTTGCGGCTTTTTTTATATTCATTGATTTTTGAATGAAATGTTAACTGTATTCTTTGGGTTGTCCTGGATTGTGATCTGCTTGTTGGTGCCTCAGAAGAATGTAGGATGGCAGGTGAAAGCCACCACTGCCTGGCTCCTCTTGGTTTTTGTAGGTGCGCATGCCAGGTGCAAAAGCACAAGTAAGTTCAAGCATTAGAAGGTTCTGGTAGCCTTTGCAACTGAAGCAAATGACTATATTCCCCCACCGTTCGCCAGCCTCGACTTCTCACCCTTTGTCTCATGGACATCTTTAGCTTTGAAGGCCTTCCTTGGCACTTCCTGCCTCCCTGCCTGCTTTTCCATAGCTGTGTTCTGTGCTCTCTCTTGTGTAGATGCTTGACAGTAGCTTAGATGATTGCTTTGCTTGCCTCTCATACCACCGAGATCCAGGATAATGTGCCTGTCATTGAGGTCTTTTTCTTTTTCAATTTTTGCTGGTCTTCAAGTTTGAATTCAAGGCATTGTGCTTACTCGACAGGCGCTTTACCGCTGTGTCATACCTCTAGTCCTTTGTGTGTTGGTTATTTTTCAGATAGGATTGATTTATGGCTTATCCAGCCAGCCTGTGATCCACCTTTTTTTTTTTTAACTTCAGGACTGTGATCTGCCTGTTTTTGTTTTTTTGTTTTTTCACAGAACACATTTATTTCAGTTTTTTTTAAATATCAGGCATATGAAAATAATCTGAATGTTTGGATGTACCAAAAGATCTGCCTGTTTTTACTTCACATGTAGCTTGGAGGGCTTGCCTGTGGCTGGATACACAATACTGCCCCTAGCCATTGGGAGTCTCATGAACTTTTTGCCTGGGCTGGGTTAGAACTGTTATACTTGAAATCTCTGCCTCCCAAGTAGCGAAGATTACATTATTGAATCATGCCCAGTCTTTTTTTTTTTTTTTTTTTTTTTGCCAGTCCTGGGCCTTGGACTCAGGGCCTGAGCACCGTCCCTGGCTTCTTTTTGCTCAAGGCTAGCACTCTGCCACTTGAGCCATAATGCCCCTTCTGGCCATTTTCCATATACATGGTGCTGGAGAATCGAACTGAGAGCCTCATGTGTAGGAGGAAAGCACTCTTGCCACTAGGCCATATGCCCAGCCCCATTCCCAGTCTTAAATTATTTATTGGCCCCAGTATTTAATTGCCCCCACATCTATTTTTTACTCTTTTTGTCCTGGTCTTCTGGCTTGAACTGGCTTGAACTGCCTGGGCACTGCCTCTGAGCTTTTCTCTTGAGGCTAGTGCTCTACCACTTGAGCTTCATTGGTTGTCATGTGCTATTCTTCCACCCGATTGACTCTCATGGGTTGTTATGCTTTGTCCTTTGCACCGGGAGTTCCTCATAAGTGAAAATTGAGAAGAATCCCAAGGCCTTTATGGGAATGAGGAAGGACTTGGGGCCAGGAGATGATTTTTGTTGTGCTGTGGCTGAAGGTTAGGAGCTTGTGGAGGAAATGCTGAGCTTAGTTGGAGCTGTCCAGTGGATGGAAAAGAGGAAGACACAGCTTGTGCTCTGAAAGAAGGAGTGCTCCTGACTGGGTGATCGGCAATGGCAGAGGCCATGGTGCCTTTGCTTTGGAGATGGGGTTTCAGGGTCCTTTGTTTTTTCAAAGTGCTTCTCCAGCCCTTGTTTCTTCCCTTTCCCCACACTGAACAGAGAGAATGAGAGTAGAATACTTTTTTCTTCTTCTTTGTGTGTGTGTGTGTGTGTGTGTGTGTGTGCCGCGCACGCGCGCGCATGCTGTGGGGTCTGGGCACTATCCCTGAGCTTCTTTTGCTCAAGGTTAACAATCTACCACTTTGAGCCACAGCATCACTTTTGGTTTTCTGGTGGCTTATTGGAGATAAGAGTTTCATGGGCTTTACTGCCCAGGCTGGCTTTGAACTGTGATCCTCTGATCTCAGCCTCCTGAGTAGTTAGGAAGATAGGTTTGAGCTACCGGCACCTGTCTTTCATATCCATTTTTAAGAAATACAAGTAAACCTGTGGCAAGGTAATTTCATATAAGAATTCCTGATTTTCAAACTATAGGATCATTATTGGTGGTACCTATGTGTGTGTGTATGTGTGTGTGTACATGTGTGCATGAGTATGTGTGTACATGCATAGGTAATGAGGCTTGAAATCAGAACCTCTAGCATTCATTTGGCTTTTTCTGATCACTGGTGCTCTACTACTTGAGCCTTGCTTCAACCTCCAGCTTTTTGCTGGTTAATTGGAGATACGACTTTCAATAGGCTTTCTTGTCTGGGCTGGCTTTGAACCTCGGTTCTCAGATCTCATCCTCCTGAGTAGCTGGGATGACAGGTGTGAGCTACCAACTGGTTTCCTCTCCACCCTTTTGAAGGTAGTTTTTAGCAGATTTCATTATTCCATTTCCTTACATAAATTACTTTAATTATCTTCAACTTCATTTCCCTCTTCTTCCTGATTCCCCTTCCTGGTGATTCTCATTCCCTGCAAATCCTGTGTTCCACTCATGCTACAGGAAAAGCAGTGATGCCAGTATTAGTGTGTGTATGTGTTTTTGTGTGCGTTAGAAAATTGGAGTTTTACACAGGCAATCTGTTGCCATATTTTTCCCCTTTATTTTTTTAATAATAATTACATATTTATTGTCAAAGTGATGTACAGAGGGGTTACACTTTCGTACGTCAGGACATGGGTATATTTTTTGTACTATTTGTTATCTCCTCCCTCACTCCCCCTCTCCCCTCATCCTTTCCCTCTCCCCCCATGAGTTGTTCAGTTGGTTTACACCAAATGGTTTTGCAAGTATTGCTTTTGGAATCATTTGTCTCTTTATCCTTTGTCTCTCCATTTTGATATTCCAGTTCATTTCTCGAGTTCTAATACCAGTATATTCAGTATCCAGGGCACTCAGATGAGATAAAGTGATAGCATGCGGACAAGCACAGGAAGGGGATACAAGAGGATCATCAAGAACAGACACTACAGTTTCACTCCCAGTTCTTCCATTTCCTTATGAATGGGGCAATGCCATTCTTTTTTGTAATATATATATTTTTTATTATCAAACTGATTTACAGAGAGGTTACAGTTTCATACATTAGGCATTGGATACATTTCTTGTATTGTTTGTTACCTCGTCCCTCATTCCCCCGCCCCCCTCCCTCTTTCCCTTCCCCCTCCCCCCCATGAGTTGTTCAGTTGTTCAGTTCATTTTCACCAAACAGTTTGTAAGTATTGGTTTTGTAGTTCTTTGTCTTTTTTTACCCTGTGCCTCTCGATTTTGGTATTCCCTTCCAATTTCCTGGTTCTAATACCAGTATATCCAGTTTCCAATATCCTCAGATAAGATACAGAGATAGTGTAGGTACAACCACAGGAAGGTGATACAGGAATATCAATAATAGAGGCAACAGTTACATATGGCACGTTGAAAGTATTTACAACTGTGATATAACAATCGTTTCCATAACATGGAGTTCATATCACTTAGCATTATCTTATGTGTTCATAAAGGTATAGCTATTGGGCTCCTGTGATACTCTGCCGTGACTTGCCTAAACTTGTGCTAATTATTCCCTGTAAGGGAGACCATATAGTCCATGTTTCTTTGGGTCTGGCTCTGCTGTGACTTGCCTAAACCTGTGCTAATTATTCCCTATGAGGGAGACCATAGAGTCCATGTTTCTTTGGGTCTGGCTCACTTCACTTAGTATAACTTTTTCCAAGTCCTTCCATTTCCTTACAAATGGGGCAATGTCATTCTTTCTGATAGAGGCATAAAATTCCATTGTGTATATGTACCACATTTTCCTGATCCATTCGTCTACTGAGGGGCATCTGGGTTGGTTCCATATTTTACCTATGACAAATTGTTCTGCAATTAACATTGTTGTGCTGGTGGCTTTAGTGTGTTCTTGTTTGTGGTCTTTTGGGTAGATGTCCAAAAGTGGGGCTTCTGGGTCATAGGGGAGCTCTATGTTTAGCCTTCTGAGGAATCTCTATACTGCTTTCAGGAGTGGCTGAACAAATTTACATTCCCACCAACAATGAAGTATGGTTCCCTTTTGGCCACAGCCCTTCCAATGTTTGTTATTGTTAGTTTTCTTGATAATGACATTCTCACTCAGGTGAGGTGGAATCTCAATGTTGTTTTGCTTTGCATTTCTTTTGTGGCCAGTGATGTAGAGCACTTTTTCCTTTGTCTTTTGGCCATTCTCTTTTCCTCATCAGAGAAGTCTCTTTTTAAGTCTTTATCCCACTTGTTGAGGGGGCTGTTGGTTCTTTGTGGTTTTGTTTTGGAGAAATTTATTTTTTTTAATTCTGCATATATTTTAGATATGAGGCCTTTGTCTGTTGTATGTCTGGTCAAGATCTTTTCTCAATCTGTGGGCTTTCTGTTTATCTTGCAAGCTATGTCCTTTGCCCTGCGGGAGCTTTGAAGTTTGATGCAGTCCCATTTGTCCAACATTTCTTTGGTTTGTTGTGTTTCTGGGCCTTTGTTAAGGAAGTTTCATCTTGTGCCAAGGAGCCCAAGTGTTTCTTCTACTCCTTCCTTTAGTGTTTTTAGGGTGTCTGTTTTAATTTCAAGGTCTTTGATCCATTTGGAATTGATTTTGGTGCAGGGTGTTATGTAAGGATCTAGTTTTAATATGTTGCAGGCATTGAACCAGTTTTTAAAGTACCATTTTTTAAAGAGGCTATCTTTCTTCCATCCTATTTTTTTTAGCTCCTTTATCAAAGATTAAGTAGGCATAGTTCTGCGGGTTCATTTCTAGGAAAATTGGTCGTCCAAAGCTAGTGTGTCAACAACCAAATACAAAGGAAGTGTGAATGTACTTTCAAAAAGTGAGGAAGCAAAGTATTTCCATTAGGTAAATAAGTGCATCCTTAGCCTTTAGATGTTGGGTGGCCTTATGGAAAAAATAAATGAAAATAACCAGCACAAAATGAAACTGAATTCTGTGCATGAGTAGATATTCCTGTAGGAAGAACTCTTAGGATTGCATATTAAAGGTCTACTCCACTAGCCTCACTATGAAATATGTTTGGCTTCTATGCAAGTATTACCATTTTATGCAAAACAACTCAACATCTTTTTTTCAACTAGAGGTAGCCAGTGTCATGGCCCTTGCTGACCGGCCTGTCTTCCACTCATGTTCCTCAGGTCTTATCCCTGACTAGCCAGGATTATGAGAAGGAAGCACTGACACTGGGCATCCATATTTCCCTTAAATAGCCTATCAACAATTACAAAATAGTACAGGAAAATCCTTGGAACCCTCAAGCTGGGACAGGGCCCATTTGTCTAGAAAAAGAAAAGGCTGATAAACTCTGATAATAACCATTACCAAACTGGCAGTAACATTGCACATACAGCAATCAGTTATACTTAGTGATGTAATAAAAAATAAACATTTCTGGCTGGGAATATGGCCTAGGGGTAAAGTTCTCGCCTCGTATACAGGAAGCCCTGGGTTTGATTCCTCAGCACCACATATATAGAAAAAGCCAGAAGTGGCTCTCTGGCTTAAGAGTTAGAGTACTGGCCTTGAGCAAAGAGAAGCCAGGGACAGGGCTTAGGCCCTGAGTTCAAGCCCCAGGACTGGCACAAAACAAAAATAAACATTTCTAAATTCAAAGTTACAGTCTTTGGTATGGTTATCCATTTCATTCAAGAAAGAAAACATTCATAGTTTAATTCTTTTAGAAAATTGGCTTTCAAGTCAGGAACTGGTGGCTCCTGCCTATAATCCTACAGATTCAGGAGGTTGAGATCTGAGCATCACAGATCTTAGCAAGCCTGTGCAGGAATTGGAGATGTGCTCCAATTCACGCCCCAAAATCTAGAAATGCAACTATGGCTTAAGCAATCAAATGCTAGTCTTTAGCAAGCGAAGTTCAAGGACAGCACCACACCCTGAATTCTAGTTTCAGAACTAGCACACACACAAAAAGATAAATATATAAGTTAGCTCTCCATGCTGCCTTTAAATTACTGTTTCATATTTACTGGGATATAATTCCATATCTGTCATCTACCTATGTGCATGTCTAGATTTGTACTTGTTTATATACATTTTTATTCCAAAAATGTTACTTGTCAGAATTTAGTGGTATTCAGCTGGGCCAGGAAGCCTAAATTTTTCAAGTACTTTTTTTTTCTTTTCTTTTTCTTTTTAGAAAAGACAGATTCTCATGCTTTTAATCCTAGCTACGTGGGAGGCTGTGATCTGAGGATCATAGTTCAAAGCCAGCCTAGGCTGAAAAGTGCCAGAGACACTTAATAGTCCAAAAGCCAAAAGTGACAGTTTGAGTCAAGGGGTAAATCAATAGCCTTGAGCAAAAGAAGATCAGGGACAATACCCAGGTCCAGAGTTCAAACCCCAGGATTAGCAATACCACAAACAAGACAATACATAGTCTCCCTCCCTCCCTCCTTTTCTCTCTCTCTCTTCCTCTTCCCTCTCTCTTTCTGTTTTCTTGTACATTTCTCCCCACAGTCCCACATGAGAAGAAACTCAGGCATACTCACATCTCCAGGCAAGGTTCCCACACACCCATCTTCATGTTACTACCCATGGATTGAGAAATATGGAGAACAGGAAGGAAATCAATTTCGGAACCTCCTCCAGCCAGTAGGACAATAGTGTTCACCAGGTGACCATCCAGGCCAAATCCATACCACCTTCTGTATTCAGAGACTTACATTGTGGTCATTCATTATGAAACCATCTTCTTTCCGCATTCCCGCCAACTAGAACTCTGTTCTACTTCCACATCCCAGCAAGTAGCTCCATAGTTCACCTGGAAATTTTTAAGAATCTTTGCTTCTTTTTCTTCCAAGCCCTACTCACCTCATCTATTCATTTGATTTAATTCACGAGACTAAGTTTTGAGTACCATGCAAACATACCCAATCCATTCCTGGGAATTAGGTACAATGAAACCATGTCATTTGCAGTAAGGAAGATAGCACTAGAGCACAGTATGTGAAGGGACATGTAACACACAAAATGACAAACACAGCCATTCTTCCATATATGGAAGCTAAAATACTGGCTTTGGTGTGAAAGATATGGGGGAAAAGTGGCTCTATGCATATGTGAAAATATCCTAGTCATTCCTGTTCAATTGGACAATAAGCCTACAATGAAACAAAGGTGAAAACAGAGAAGCTTCTGGAGATTACAGTCCCAGTGTGGCTTAGTGTTGGATTGGTTTTAAAAGGCTTTAATGAAATCTAAAACACAAACCTACTTGGATTTATGGCTTTTCCTCACTTCTCCAGGAATTGGGTAGCTTGGCTGCTTGCTTTGACTTATCCAATCCAGCTAAGTTGTGCTGTGTGCTTCTTTTTTTGTCTTGAGACCTGGTGACTGAATCCATGATTCTGGGGACCATAGAGCTTCTCCAGCACTGAAAACCTTCAAGAAGCATAACAGCTGGGGATGCTGAGCACTGAACAAGGCCTGTCGCGTGGGGATTTAGGTGCCCGCCTGGGTGGAGGAAGATGGTAAGAGCAGCTTCATTTGCAAGAAGCCAAAGTAGAGGCAACACCAAAGTCCTACAATGGGCTCGATGACAAACATACTGTCATAGGTCCTTGAAGAAAATTGTCTGCAAACAAGAAAATATCACAAGGGTACACAGCCAAATGAGGGGAAGGGGGCTTAGAATAACAGAGAAAATATATGACCAAAGTGCATTATATGAATATATGAATGAACCCAGAATGACGTCACTATCTGAAAAAGCTAATGAAAAAATTAGCTGGGTGACAGTATCTTATTTACATAATCTTAGCTACACAAATGTAAGATTTTGAGGATCATGGTTTGAAGTTCAGGAGACTCTGAACTCCACTAAAGTACCAAAAAGATGGAAGTAGTTTTTGCTCAGTTGGTGAGATTGCTAGCCTTGAGCAAAGAAGGTCATGAAAATCATCCTGGCCATGAGTTCAAATAAAGGACTTGCAAACAATAGAGAAAGCAAGCAAGGAAAGAAGAAAAATACAACCCACCCCTACCACCTATACACAGAGAGACAGAAACAGATAGAAAGAGACAGAGAGAGAGAAAATTAAGAAAATAGGAAGGCAGGCACGAAGGAAGGAAAAAAGGAAGGAAAGAAGGAAGGAAGGAAGGAAGGAAGGAAGGAAGGAAGGAAGGAAGGAAGGAAGGAAAAGAATGTACTAAAGGTTATTACTAAAGTGGTTTAAAGAAGTGAGCTTATAAATTCATGCAATAATAATGATTAATATGCACTGATGAAAATGAAAGGAAAAAGTAAAAATGAGTTCTTTTGGATGATCAAGGTTATGCAACATTTTCCAGGAGACAGGACAACAGAGGTGGAGACCAGATGACCACTAGGTAGGCCTGGGGTGGTGGGAGTCTTGGGGAAGCAGTGGGAGTGACTACTGGGGACATATATCGCAGGTGTCTGCAGTACAGTCACCCTGGAGGCTGCTGTGTCTTCATGAATATTCTGCTGCTTTGCTCTGGCTTAGTTTGGCTGAAGAAGATTCCGGATGAAAGCTGTGCACCAGTGCACATCGTGGAGAAATGTTGGGGTCTGCAGGAACAGGATGCCCTGGGAAGATCCTCATGACTGGGGAGCTGCTCTCTGAATAAAGAAATCTCTGAATATCACTTTTTTCTCCTGAGAGGACTGTACTGAAAGCAGAATCTCTGCCTTGGTCACTGTGCCCATCGTCCTGCCTCAGCATAGGCTCTCTTCGCAGTGCTCCGGCTCACTGAGATATGACCCAGTCCAGGGCCCTGACCACAGGACCAGTTTCACAATGCCATGAGTTAGGACTTTCAGCGCTCCTGATTATGAACTAAACATCTTTTCTTTATTAAATATCCAGGCCCCTGCATTTGAATAGCATAGAAATTTTAGCAAATAGACTGGCTTATGATGCATTGTAGCACAGTCTAAGGCTGTTAAAGTTAAATGGAAAATGTGTGTAGTATGTGAACTCTTTCTCACAAAGGCAAACATAACCATCTCAAAGAGATTATATTAAATCTGCCAGCAGCCACTCCGGAAGGCAGAGGCTGTGTCATTCTGGAAGTTGGGGCATGAGCCTTAGAACC